>NW_027175876.1:2887079-2987079 GCF_023055335.1 Clinocottus analis
TCTTCTCTTACACACACGCGCACTCACACACGCACAAACACACCCAAAACAAACAGACACACAAACACAGCACACGCGGCAAACACAAACGTAACAGAGACAAGCACCTGGTTTATCTTTTGTGTGTGTATGTATTGCCCCGGGCATCATACTGGTTAAACAACAAAGATTCTCTCTCTCTCTCTCTCTCTCTCTCTCTCTCTCTCTCTCTCTCTCTCTCTCTCTCTCTCTCTCTCTCTCTCTCTCTCTCTCTCTCTCTCTCTCTCTCTCTCTCTCTCTCTCTCTCTCTCTCTCTCTCTCTCTCTCTCTCTCTCTCATCTCTCTCTCTCTCTCTCTCTCTCTCTCTCTCTCTCTCTCTACTTTCTGAGCACGTTAAAGCACAAATTCCTTCATTGAACGTTACTCAACAAGCTGTACTAGATCCTGCCTCCCCCCCGCCCTCCAAAACTCCAGACGGGGAAATCTCTGAAATGTGTAATGTTCACCTAAAGAAACTGTGATTCTCCACACAGGTTTTCCACAGCCTCTTGGCGGATCGATGGTTCTGAGTTTGAATCCCACCGTGCTCTCAAACTGCTCCGTCTGACCAAAGAAACACACAAACAAACGGAGAGGAGGACATTTTATCCACACGACAGAGAATAACTTTGTGTGCCGCGTTTCTTTTGTGTTGTGCATGTCTTTATTGTGCGCATGAGCGTCTGGGGCGCACACCTCTCCTGGTCTGATCTTAATGTAGAAGTTTGTTCCTCTTGTACGAAATCTTGAGGATCTTGGGCCAAGCGAAGCGGTTTATCCGGAGCCGGTCTTTGTAAACCAGGAGCCCCGTTGGCGCACACCGCCGAGCATGATGTCCACGCCCTCAGAGTCCTGTGATAGTCAAATGTAAAAGAAAAGAAACGGGGGAAAAAAAAACACTTTTTTTTGTGACATGAATCATTAATCTCTGCTTATACTGTACATCAATTGATTTTTAAAGTAGTCTGCTTAAGGTCAACCGAAATTCAATTAATACACACACACACACACACACACACACACACACACGCACTGTATTTCCGTACAACTCTAACATAGTTAGCTGACAGACTAACTCACTGACAAAGCTTTTAGGTCCGAGGCCATCTGGAAAATGGTCAGGGCGGTATTGATTACACTTGTAAGTTTACACAGGAAAAATCTGTAGGACTAATGGCGGATGCACTATGTTGATAATGGACATTTGGACCGGCACACGTAAACATGTCACATGGCCTCGACATGCTAGCGGCCGCTCATCGATCCGGTCGAGGAACATCTCGGCACTTTGGGCAAAGTGGATGCAGTCGAAGAAAACCGTTTACCGCTCGCCTTCTGCGAGTAAACAAGGAGTCTCTTTTAGCGACTGCAGCGTCAGAGTGTCTGAGGCCAAGATAAATACATAAACTACGTCAGCGGGCAACAACACCGGGACCCTGAGACTGAAGCCGCTCGATGGAGCGATCGCTAATTGAATCATTTACCCCTGTGCTTTTCCCATTGTGACTCGTAAAAATGTCTTCCGTGAGAAAGGTTTAGTAACTTTAAACCATCCTGTATCCCAACAAGGTACAACAAGAAACATTGAACCACGTGTATTGGGGTTATATTCCTTTTTATTTATAAATTGCCTGTGTCCAATAGGATTGGGGTTTTTTAGGATGCCATACGGTATTTGGAAAGGGTTCCTGTCGAAAGGGGTCATGCAACTTGCGCATTGAATGAATGGCACGAGACAGAAATAGAGCTGCCGCTTGAATTCCCACAACTTTGGTATGCCAGGAGGAAAAAGAAGAAGAAGATTTGCAACATTTGAAACGCTGGCTCTGCTGCGTCTCGTCTTTTCCCCTGGTTCTTCCCTCTGTGTTGCAAACAAGTGGAGCATGCTCTTAAAGGGGACTCTGCTCGTTCTCTCTTTCAGGGATTTGTCCACATCTCACTCTCGCGTATCTCTGACTGTCGGCCATGTCTTTGTCTTCTCTGGATCCTCAATCTCACATATCCTGTCTGTCTATTTTCAGACTCCACCCCTCCCCTCACTCACTCTCTCATGCATATTTCCCCCATTTTTAGTCCCTGTATTGCACAAAGACACAAAAAAAAAACATGATGACCTGCTATCCCAGTGAGAGAGACGGACTGTTCCCATGGTAACGGCCTCCCTTAGTGTTTGTACAGCTGACACAGACACACACACACACACACACACACACACGCGCACACACGCACACACTCACAGATGCATTGACACAAACATTCAAAGACACACCGAAACACACTTTCCACATCAAAAGAAACTGTACTAACCCCCTGATGTTCACACAAAATTGAAGGGAAGAAGCGAGAAGGAAAGAGAGGAGAGGAAGAGGAGAGGAAGAGGGCAGGATTTATTCATTTATTCATACCTTGGCATGGTGCAGGTCCACCCCGTACATGGACAGCTTCTTGGCATTTTCTAGAAACTGGACGTCAGCCTGTGCTGGTGTCATTCCCCTAAACACCCATAGAAGGCAAATGAAGTATACAGGATGTGAAAAAGACACCGTCATGGTCCCTTTCCTTCACATATCTAAAGACATTAATGACGAGGAAAAAACACATATATACTTGTTGTTCTCGACTACTACTTCTGACTAAATGACCCCGTTCTGACCTGTGAGACTTGTGGAGCTCAAAAATCTTCTCCTCCATCTCTTTGTTCTGATTGGGCGCAAAGGTCAGCTGACCGACGTTGCCTAGAGGCCGAGGCTGGTCGGGTTCATGGTCACCGAATTCTGCCTGCAAACCAAAAGGAGATGCATTAACAAAAAAAAAAAAGAGAAAAGAGACGCACGAGGGAGGATAGTCACGTGTGGCTTCACGTGCGCAGCCACGCATACCTGCAGCGTGTACGAGCCCAGCAGAGCGTTGGTGACAAAGGAGCACGGCAGTCGTCCAGAAGCCACATCTTCACGGAGCTGCAGACACAGCAGGTATCTGACAAGGGAGAAAAAGGGGGTTGGCTTTTTAGTTGAAACCAAGTCTACTCACAACAACAACAACAACCCGTTCTCAGCCTTTCTTTGAGCTGAAACCGTCTCCATTGTTCATGATAATAATAAAACGATCCGCCTCCTCCTGCAAGGCCTGAGCACAGGGTCAGCTGGTGCGGATTAGACGTCTTTTGTTGTCGCTGTGTTTGTTTTATAGTTTCGTGTAATAGTGGTACACTGGTTTGTTCTCCTCACCATGACATACCCAAACTCAGATGCATACCATGTGTGTGTGTGTGTGTGTGTGTGTGTGTGTGTGTGTGTGTGTGTGTGTGTGTGTCAGCCGGTCGTCCCGGGGGTTGTTTGGATTAACGACGAGTGTAATTTGGTCCCCCTGCTGAAAACCTTTGTGGAAAACTTTGTGGAAGAATGTATTTTGTGAATGGAGCTTCTGTGTGAATGACTAATTCAGACACCTCAGGGTGCTGCCCGCTGGAAAACAATGTCATTGAAAGTCACTTTGGTGGGACTTGATGACATGGAGGCTTAAGCCCCAGTCATCCAGTTACAGGGCTTCTCTTCACTGCCTCGGGACAATCATGTATTTGACCATGTTATTCAATGAGATTCAGGTGTTGCTCTTGAAATAAATTACACACCTGTCGTGTTGCAGGATAAACAGTTACTGGAGCCCCACAATGCAATGCAGGTCAGTCGGCACTTTACTACGTGAGTGTATGCGCGTTGGTGAGTGTGTCCTCGGTTAGCCTTTAGCTACGACCCTCCGAGAAGCTGTTCGCCCCATTAGACATACACTCCGACTTAAATGCAGTGTGCTTGGGGCATGCCTGTGTGTGCGTATGTGTGTGTGCATGCATATGTACAAGTATAAATACATGAGCAATGTGCACAAAGGCAACTTGTTTTGTGTTTTTTTTTTCAACTTTTGTTTTGCATTGTAGGCCTGAAAGACATGCAAATACATTTTCAGAGTGAACTTTGAAGCTGCACCAAGCAATATTTGTCATATTAACAATTGGTTAATATACCTAACGGAGAATTTATCACCACATTCTGCATCTTTGAGATTCTTTACGCTCATTGTTTTGGTTTCAAAGCCTGTAATTTAATGTCTACGGTTGACTCACGCTGCTCTCCTAACCCTAAGGTTTAGACAAACATTGGTATGTCTCTAACTCTAAGAAACTGGTGTGTGTGCGCGTGTGTGTGTGTGTGTGTGTGTGTGTGTGTGTGTGTGTGTGTGTGTGTGTATGTACCTGGTAATGTCTTCAGTGAGCAGTGAGGGGTCAGGAGGGTAGAACTTGACGTTGAATACAAACTGCCAGTTGTTATCTGAAAAAAGAGAAGTTATTGCTTAGTGTGATTTACGGCACAATGAAATTTCACATGTGGAATAAGTACAGGGGAATATGTATATATGAAAAATGGAACAGCTTTATGATCTAGGTTGTTTGGATTTTGCAATGCCATCCATCCCCCGGGCCCATCTGTGTGTGTTTGTGTGTGCGAAACAGACAAAGAGAGAAGTGGCTGTGAGTAAATGCAACTAATGCAGAACAGATTTTAAACAGTACTAAGCTTGGTACATCTCCTGCACACACACACACACACACACACACACACACACACACACACACACACACACACACACACACACACACACACACACACACACACACACACACACACACACACACACACACACACACACACACACACAAATACAGCAGCAGATCTGGTATTGCATAAGCTCACTCTGGCTTCATCAAATACCAAAGAGTAATCTTTTTCATCAGCATCAGAAACAAAGACACGCAACATCCCCGTAATATCTACATCATTTAGTCATAATGTGGTTTCCTTTTTGGATTTCCTCCCAATCTCCATTTGGCTCCAATGTTCCTATTCTCATTCGTGCAGGAGGTCATCTCGCCCTGCCCGCCACCTTTTCCATCGCCCTTTCTGCACAACAACACACACGTGTACGCACACACACACACACACACACACTCGTGGACACGCACTCAATATAAGATGGAGATCACGTTGTCTGGAAATGTACATCCGGTAAAAGCTGACATCACATTGAGACAGTTTCCTCCTCCAAGGTCGCACGCAGCCCGGCGCACGTGCACACACATACCCACCCACACACCCACACACACCCACACCCACATCCACACACGCACATAGAGTCTTCCCGGCTGCGTCCCAGAGGAGCAGGAAGGACAGCGGACGCTGTGAAATGACAGGAGCAAGCTCGGCTTTCTCTCTGCAATCTAACTGAGAGAAAGTGAGGCTAAAAAACTAACATTTAATTCAGATGTGTATTTGTTTTAACTCAACACACAGAAATGGAAGATCTGGCGTGCCGACGTCCTGTTTCCGAGCCCGTCCGCGAGTACGAGTGTGTGTTTAGCGGCACCTTGGCCTCACTAAGTGCTTCAGGAGTCCATTTCATTGCTCCACGTGACCACGTGCCTCTCATCAATCCGCATATATAATACACACACACAGACACACACACTGATACATATACGTGTCCTATTCTCAACCTCCCAATGTCCACTTCTCCTCCTCGCATGCAACAGTTCACTCGTCTCTCCCTCAGCCTCCTTGTTCCTTTAAAGGCTATTTTTTATATACAATTATATACACGTTTAATGAAATTGATGACTTGGCGATCTGATACTTAAGCACAGGCAGCTGCTGTTTCCTCTCACCACAGACGCATCGTGACAGTGACACCCGACGCCGTAAAGGTGCGTTTGACTGTTGAGGGAAACATGTGTGGCTGCTGTTAAACATTAACAACAGCCACACGCTCCGGAGAGATGGACTGCCTGGACCGGATCCAGACCCTTAAGTCTTTCTGCTCGGCTTCCAGGGAAAACGTTCCTCGTTATCTGTCAAGACCGACATCTCGGTCGAGAAGTGGCTCACTTGCAGGGATTAAAATGCGACTTGACTGCGCGCAGCCAGAATTTCTATTTGGCTCCGCCGGATTCTGATGAACCGACACTTCGGATTATCGGAGTAAAGTGTATCTTTGTCTTTCCTCTGCGTGGATAATCGGCTGTTTTATTCTGATCGGATTTACCGCACGTTGACATCTTTTTCTCTCTCTTTCTTTCTTTCTTTTTCTTATTAAAGCCATGATGATACCACAGAGACAAAGCGTAGACACAACCCACGCGGCTTTGCTTCAGAGCGAGTTGCATTGTGGGCAGCAGTCTAGACAGAACCTTCACTCCCACAAAACTAAACAACAAACCTCGGGGGGAATCGTCACCGTCATCGTCTCGCAGGTGATTGCAGCGGCTCCGTTAACTTTCAGTGACGCATTGTCGGTGTGTGCGGTGACGTAGAGGGGGTGACGGCCGAGTGAGCGCGCGTAGTAGTCGAGAGCAGAACGGCGCCCGACTGGCCATTTGTGTGGTGCCATGTGTGTGTGTGTGTGTGTGTACACACACAGCGGCAAATATCCAGCGCACATGACACGGCCTCGCTCTCACTATAAACATTCTCACACACACAGAAAAATGCACACATGTAGCCAGTTGTGTACCGCTCATGCATGAATCACACACACACAACGACACAGCCACACACACACTCTAAAATAACTCTTTATGAGCCAAAATGATACGTTTTTTTCTCTTTAAAAAAGTAAAACTTTGATGTTTTTGGCCGCAAACTAAAGTCTGGTTTGACTTCTACTGTAAAAAGGGGAAAGCGAGAAAGAAACCGCGGAAGGAAATAAGTGAAGCTTTTCCTGAAAAAACAACAACGAAAACTAAAACCACAACTTCTAATTAGATACTCAACAGTCAACATGACTAACTGGAGACACAGCAACCAGATTAATCTATATTAGGGATAGGCGATGAATCCATATGATAATTTATCACGTTTCAATGGAGTCATATGGTGAAGCGATCATATATTTAGATATTGTGAAACACAATTATACTGTCTGAATTAACAACAAAGTAGAAAACCTAACTATTTTATCAAATGTCATGTATTCACATGAGTATAAAGAAAACATGTAGTTATTTCATATTGACATGATAGTATATAAATAGATTTTTTTTAATGTATTGCATTTATTGATCTCCCAGAAAAGAGGGAGAGGATCCCTTTTTACTGGTGACAGAGCTGTCTCTACATGCGTGTATTTAAAGATTAAACAAAGCTTTGAATATGCTTGGTTGCTCCACACACTCGATAGCTGTCCGCCCCGCTTTTAGAAATGATCAGCAGTCAATAGAGAGCAGGATGAATAATGGAGCAGAGTCATCACACTTTGGTAACTTCTTCCACGCTGGAAGGCTGCTGTTGTCTGGTTTCTAATTTCTCTGCTTTTGTTGTGACGCTGTTTGTTTTTTCACTTTAATATCAGGATACTTGACCTCTTCCGTTTATTCCGTATTCATATTTAATGAATTGCCTTTTTGGCTGAGACGTTGGGGTTATCGTGTGAAACAAGTTGTTAAGGCAGGCAGAGAGGGAGACAGGGATGGATGGATGGAAAGTTTGAAAAACTAAACTTACTGCGTATCTGTCTCTTGATTTCCTTTGTGGGATCCAACCAACACTAGAGAGAGAGACAGAGAGAGAGAGAGAGAGAGAGAGAGAGAGAGAGAGCGATAAAGAGACATGTGGTGAGACGCAGAGCAGGAAGATGGTTAACCTTTAGCACGAGACTCTCTACAAACGTCCATGTCAAGAGAATCTACATGTTTCCATTACAGACTTATTTGTCGTACGGTACGTCCTGTGTGTGCGAGTGCATACCTTCTGTTCATGGCTGTCCGTGTACGAGAGTCCAAAGTAGTCCTTCTCCATCAGGTTGAGGTGCTCGCACACCTTAAAGAACAGGAACTGGCCCTTGGCGCGTTTCTGCAACGAAAGAGGGATTCAAAACACAAAAGATTAACGTTTGTGCATCGTGGGAAAAGTATTTTTAAAAAACAACACATTTTTAAGTTCAAATGCCATTTTCAAGCTTTAGAAATTGCTAGAAAGATGTATGGTGTGGTAATAAAGTTCCCGTTCAATCCCCTCTATCAATGCATCTCTGTTTCATTACATCTGTCCCATTATTCCATCCCTCCATCCGTCTCTGGGCAACGCATTCCTGCATCGGCCCGCTGGGGGCTTCAGCCATAAAATCCTCCACACTCAAGTATGACAATGACATTTAGCACACATCCATTCACGCACACGCACAAACACACACACACACACTCACACACACAACAGCGCCCTTTAAAAAACAGACAGAAGGTCAGACAGAGAACGGATGGAAAGAGGGAAAAAAAAAAAAAGATGTGAAATAATTGAATAACGTTCATTGCTGCTCAGTTAGTCAGCACCGCTCCAGTCTAACACTGTGCAGACACACACACAGACACGCACGCGAGCACACACACAGAGCGGCCTCACAGACGGAGTTACAGACGGGGCAGAGAGCGTGGTGAAAGTGGAAGGAAAGAGGATGAAAAGAGTGCATTTTTCTTCTGGTCCTGGGACAGTCGAAAAACATCCGCGGTATTTTCCTACACTCGGTCAAAGACGTGCGGCACAGTCACACACTCGCAGTGTAGTCTGCAGTCTGCATTCTGAACGCCCGAAGAATGTGACCTTTCGGGGTGCCGTGCGTCTGTGCCAGTGTGCCGCCGAGCAAGGCACTACCTAAGAACAACTCTCACAAATTGCATGGTTTACCACGTCGGGACTGTACATGTTAAGCGTTGATCTACTCTGGACTGTACGTCTTTTCATTGCCCATTTCTTTGCTCAAAGTTTACTTGCAGTCAGCTACTGCATGAACAAACAATGGAACAGGAAATGCAAAAGAATTTTGTTGCTGTCAAGTTTGAACAGTTCCATCTACAAAAATAGTATTCAAGTGTTTGAATTGCACGATTGAGATGAATCATATGAATGTAATCGTGAAGAAAAGCGTGAAACCGTATAAGACCATCTGAGGGCTCGAAGAGCTGAATTACATGTAAACACGAGGCAGAAAATGCACTGCGGCTCCAAAGCTACCGCGCCTCATATATGCAAACACTACTTGACTCATGTCTGAAACCCTGATGAAATTCTATGAAAGGGTACTTAAACCGTGTGACACTAAAATCCCACTGAAACCAATACTAATGAAATTCTTAGAAACAGCATTAAGACCCATGTGACACTAAGACCCTCCTTTGAAAGTAGCCGTTAAAGAAAGGCAGAAAAGGTTTTGGACGAGATTTCAGCCCGGAGCTTAACAACGAATGAAAAATATGCATAGAGTTATTGCGCTGGAATAAATTGGATGGCATCCGTTTAACAAATAGGACGTGACAGAAGGATAGACGTGACGAGTCGGAGTAGAAACTGGTTTGTGTGTGTGTGTGTGTGTGTGGTGGAGGCCTGCTGGGCAAAACAGAAAATGTAATCTCTGGAATGCATTGTGCATCTCTCCCTCTCCCGACCTAACGATGCCAATGTGCGGAGGGTGGGATAGATGGATGTGTGTGTGTGTGAGTGAGTGTGTGTGTGTGTCAGGACAATAGCAGTTAATCGCACTATCAGCGTTTTCTGTTGCGAGACAAAGCAGCTACTGTTCAAACGACCGTGGACACTCACAGGCGCTTGTTGGGCGTTGGCACGCTGTAGATGAGGGGGGGGGGGGGTTCACCGTGATGAAGTTAACAGTTACCAAAAAAACCTAAACTAAAAAACGGGAAACATCTACGTAGACATGGCAAAGTAAGGAGACGGGCATGTAACTCGCCACCGGAAAGTGGCGAGTCTGTGCAGCATCCCTCTACTTCTGGTAAATACCAAATGGAAACACTTTGTGGGTTTATACGGAGCTACATGAGGATTAGTTATCACTATTGGTTATAAGTTGTTACAACAGAGCCTGTGTCGCACCAGCATGAAGAACATGACGTTGTGGGGACCTGTGTGAATATTTTTGAGTGCATGTGTGTGTGTATGTGCAGAGGACTCTAGTCTAGGGCAGTGTTAGAGGAGTGGCAGATGCAGAAAACTAATCTGGTGGGACCCCCATAATCTCCCAGGTTTCTGTGTGCGTGTGTGTGTGTGTGTGTGTGTGTGTGTGTGTGTATGTGTGTGTGTGTGTGTGTGTGTGTGTCTGTGTGTGTATGTGTGTGAGTGTGTGTGTGTGTGTGTGTGTGTGTGTGTGTGTGTGTGTGTGTGTGTGTCTGTGCGTGACCAGACAAGCCCCTGTAGCGTGCTCTGCATTTATCCCCTTAACCACGCCCCAAACAATGTGAGCGGGTGCTTCTGCCATAACTGCACTTTGAATCAGAAAGTTAAATGGCCCCACGCTCACACACTCACAAACACACACACACACACACACACACACACACACACTCACGCTCACACATATCTGATCCTATTAGCAATTACATCATTGACACAATGGCACTCACGTGTGGCCTACATGACCGGCAAGGGAACATAAGAAGGACAACGCGCCTGTCGAAAAATGAAACCTCCCTCTTTCTAAAGGATGACGACTTGTTAAACGTTCCCACCAACATGCCTGGTGTGTGTCTGGTTTGTGTCTGGTTTGTGTCTGGTGTGTGTCGGCGTCTAAACGGTCACTTAAGTGACACAAAATCCAGAAGAAAAAACTGATAGTTACAGGGGCTTTTTTATCTCGCACCGTGACACTGTTCCAGGAAAATCGTGGAGAGCTACATTCATGCTGCGATTCAGCCGTGACGCTCTGGTTCGATCCCCTGTGGTCAGAACAGACCTGACCTTCTCTTTCTTATCCAAACAGACATTAAGGAAATGTGCTTTTTATAATCGGCAGAGAAATTGAAAAAGCACGCGATATTCCCCACATGCTGCATTGCTTAAGCAGTGCTTTCCTCCACGTTCTACGTTGCTCCTCAAAGAGTGTCGTCGACGTCTTACCTCCACCTCGCAGGAGAAGTCGGTCCCTTCAAGGAGAGTCACGTGACACGCCATCAGCTTCATCTTGTTCTTCCTCACCAGACGAAGAGGAGACTGGAAAATAGAGGTCTGGCCTTCTCCCTCCCCTCCTTTTCCTCCTCCTCGCTCCTCTTCACCTTGCACCTCCCCTTGCGGCTCCTTTTCCTTTTTCTCCTCCTCCTTCTTCTCCGCCTCCGCTCCGTCTCCCTCTGCGGTCACCCGGGTCTCCTCTGGGCTTTTCTCAGCAGTCTCTTCGACCTTCTCCTCCTTGGCAGGCTGGCGGAGGTCACGAGTTGCAAGAAAAAGAAGAAGAAGAAGAAAGGAAAAAACCGACCATTACACAGTGTTCCCCATTATGGCCATCGTGTAAAAATCTACCATCTTCTTCAGTGAGCAAGAGAGACGACTATGTTCTCTCCATCACTCTCCTTTTGTTAGTCTCCTCCGATACTCCTCCTAACAAACTGCAGGCGTTTCCTTTGGCCCGCTTACTGAAACGCTGATGTCACTGGGTGGGCCCGGGTGTCTTAATGTGATCACTGGATGGAACAGTTTATGTGTGTGCATGTGTATGAGGGAGAATGCCTTTGTGTGTGTGTATGTGTGTGTGTATGTGTCTCACTCTCTCTTGCCTGAGCTGCAGTTTCAAACAGTCGGCGTGTGAATATTTCCATGTGACACTGTTTGAGCATCGTGAAAGAAGCTACCTGGCAATTTATCTGACAGCATCTCATCCCTGGGTTTCTTATTTAACGTTAAAAACGAGTATCTTAATGAAGTCTACGTGTTCAGTCGTTATGCTAAGCTAAGCTAACCCTAGGCTGGCTGCAGCTTCATATCTAGTGGACAACTGAGAAGAAATCATCACTCAAACATAAAAGTTAATATAATATAATAATATAACTACTTTAAGGGGAGCTGCTTTCCTATCTATGCATTGAGCATTGTTAGCACCAGACAGTGGATGCCCAAACCCTGGTGTGCAGACCAGTACCAGTTCTCAGACCATTTGCTACGAGGCCACAAAGAAAACCAAATGATTTGGCATGTAAACTAAATATTGATGACCTTTTTACATGACGATCACGGGCTATTTGATTCCTGTTAATAACCTAAAACTCGGTGTATCCTGTGTTGTTCGTCATCACTGTCTGGGTCCATCGGTACATTGTTGTATCTTGAACCCTACGTCTGCTCAATACCTCGGTGTCTGCGCTGGCGGTGGAATGAGATTCGGCTTCTTTCTCCTTTGCTTGCTCCGACTTCACCTCCTCCTTCTCCTCCTCCTCTTCCTCTGCGTGGCCGTTCACCTCTGGGGCCGGCCCGTCCTCTTTCTGTGGCGCCTTGCTATCGGCTTCCGCTGTGGGCGGCACCTCCTTGGTCGGGGACGTCTTAACGGGTCAAAAAAAAGGAAGAAAAGAGGACAGACATTAATAACCCAACTAAAACATTCATTCATAAAAGTTATGTTATTATAAAACTACTGTCTATAGTAAGACTTTCACCTGGCTCTGAGACTTCTGCTTCTTAAGCCATGTTGGCAGGTATCGAGCGATTCCTTTCCCCTCCTTTCCCTCCTTCTCCTTCTCCTCTCCCTCGGCGTTGGCTACTTCCTGGGTCTCTTCCGTGGCCTTCTCCGATTGGTCCGGCTGAGCGGCCGACTCCTCGGCTTTCTCCTTCACCTCTGTCTCAGAGCCCGCTTCTGTTGTCATTGTGACACGTCAACCTGCGGAGCGAGACGAGAGCGATGGCAGGTTTTATTAAATTTTGATTTAATCACATAGTTAATTATGTTTTACGATGTTAAACTTATCATAAATATATTATGTGGCTCCATTGAGGTTGCTTTCATATGTTGATAATAAAAAGCATTCGTTTTGGCGACTGGTAATATCACAGAGAGCTGGAGAAAAATCAGACTGCCCCACTGAATTTTGCACATGTATAAATCTTTCATGGCACGCAACTCGAATTTTAGTCTGGAGTATCTTTTATAAATGAGCCACATGGTCCGATGCTATTTTCTTTTGATAACGACCAATGTTTCCCGAATGGTAGACGAAGAAAACATCTCTGGAAACACAATAATCGTGTCATGTGGGAAATGCAAAACACAAATATTACATATATTAGCGTTATGTAATTTATCCGATTCTGACTATTTGGCTCGCAGCTGTTTTGCACATGAGCTCATGGCTGTTTGAAACATTAGCTCTGGGGTTTGACGTCGTCAAAGTCCCACCACAAGTACACAAAAAAACAAACGCACCAGAGTTTTAGGATGTCATTATGTCACGCAGCGAGTTTCATCTGGGTCAACAGCTGGTTACATAGAGTCACACACACATACACACACACATAAAACAACAGAACAAGGGGAAATTACTCCATTTTTATGATCTGAGTCATTGGTTTTACCCCGCAGCTGAAGTCAACATGCACATGCACACGCACAAGCGCACACACACATACAGACTCTTCAACCCAAATATCTTTGGCACTGCTGTCCACACACCCTATCACGGCAACACACATAGTAATTCAGCATGACACTAATGTGTTGCTAACACTAGATGACCGTGACATTGGTCTTGAGGTGAAGCTGAGGTCAGGATAGGCAAACCCGTCCTACCTCTATCGGCTTTGGTCGGGGGTGTGTGTGTGTTTCTGTTGAGTGCTTCTCCATAAGCAGCTTCAGGCGGCGGGTTAACCATGATTCATACACTATTAAGCAGTCATTGTCGTCCACGTTCCTTTCAATGGTTCCTAATCTTCCTCAGCCAGTAACTCTCCCTCCAATTTTACTGTTCATCGTCGTCTGCGTTTTTCTTTCGTACCATATTACCACTTCTCTGACTCTCTCTTTTGCCCTGCCACCTTCAATAAAGAGACGCATGCACACACACACACACACACACACACTCACACACACACACACACACACTCACACACTCACACCCATACGCACACAGTGGTGTTTAGGGAGGGGGCGGGAGTAAAAATAGAACAGGTCTCCTTACGCATGATCGGCTAATGAAGGGAGGAGGGGAGGGAGATGGATGGAGAGAGGTGTGCATGTAGGTGGATGTCAGAGAGGCCGCATAGTGCCGTGTGCATCGGTGCAGATAAGGAGAGAAAAAACACAACCCGACTAGTATTTTATCAAGAGGGAATCCTGGGGACATTGCACAACAAACAGCACTCCCAAGCCCATTGGTTCCCATTAAAGCCGTTCATTTGTATTCAGGTCATCTGTACTTTTTTTTGTTTTCAGTTCTGTCGGTCAGATTCAGGGACTGAAATATCCCAGCAACTATGGGACGAATAACCTACAATTTGCGAGTTATTTATGATCATCCTGAGAGGATGAATTCTAATGACTTTTGGCGATCCTCTTAGATTCCATCTTGTACCGGCAGCAGGGGTTTGTTTTGTACATTTGAGCACAAACGCTCACGGTTCAAAGAGGATAAACAGAGTTTTAAGTGTGCAAGAATTTAGACAATATTCGCGATGTGCAAGCTTGCCTTCTGCGCAGGGAATCCAAAGACTTTTTTTTAAATTGACACAAGTGTACTGTTGTCTCCGCGCATGAGATGATGGATTGGTTTAGCCCCCTCAATCTGCCAAACCCGTAATAAAAAAACAGGTCTGTAACTGCTTACTGCGTGCAGTTCCCCCTCCTCGGAGATACTGAGATTCTCAATGGACTAGCTAGCAGTGCATCTACGTGTGTGTGTCTGTGTCTGTGTGAGTTGGCATCAGAGTGCAGCTTTTTGCGAGGTGTTTCGTCACGGCCTCTTAAGCCCGCTTTAACCCCCACTCTCTTTCTCTCTCTCTGCACACACCGGCAACCTTGTTCTACCTCTCTCACAACCTTCTAACTCACCCTCTCCCCTCTCTCCATGTCTTTCTACCCTCCATCCTGGGGTGGCTCTTTCTTTCCAGCACTAAATCTCTTCACTCATCTCTCTCCTCTCTCGATCCCTTTCTTCCAGGCCTCCCTTTTCAATCCCCCCTCCAATCGTCCACTCGCATTATGTCCCCCTAAAATCCCTCTTCTTCCCACAGTCCCTATAAACAATACCAGAGACTATCCATTACAACCTCTCTTCATATATACATAAACATATGCACACTGAATGGGAGTAAAATCATCAGCATGCCAGTAGTCTTGTATCAGTCAGATGTGATGTATGTTATTTATAGATTTTACAGTCAAATGACAGCATTCAAGTAGTCCAAATAGTCCAGAAAGAAACCAGCAGACTCAAGATAAACACAAACTGGAGACACACAGCTGGTCCAACCAGTTGATTTAGACGAGGCGTTGCTGCGTTTCTTTACATACTTTCCTTCCTTCCGCCCCCCAATTCAACAACACTTATCTTTCTCTCTATCCGTTTCTTTTAGTTTGCATATCTCACAATTTTTCCGTCATCTGATCATGACCTATAATCTTACATATTTGCTGGTTACTCGGCTCTTGAAAGCAGCTTATCTGCATTTATTTTAGTTTAAGATGGTATTCTTTATAATCTTATTATGGACTTAACTCAAATCAGATTATGATAATGATAATGATGATGATGTTTTCGTGACCTGCTGCGAGTATTCGATGAACACCTGTTGCACAATGACCGCCGGACTAAAGATGAAAAATGAATTTATGCCGGTTATGACAACGACTGGGCTGAAATACAGCTTTGGTTGAATGAGATGAACCAACGGATGCAACTGATGTCCTTACCTATCGTTCAGTCTGTTGCTCTCTCTCGTTCTCCCTCTTAACTCCTTTCCTTTTGTCTCTTCTTCTCACCTCCTGTTTCCTTTGTATGTGTCCTTGCTTTCTTCTCTTTCCGCCTCTATCTGGCTTTTCCTTCCTTTTCCTTCCTTTCCCACCTCTTAGCAAACGCCTGCCCTACAAACCCTCATTGCCCTTTTCTCTCTTCCATCCTCCCTCGGAGCTCTGCGCCTGCTCCCCTAGGGACTATCGCTCTGAGAAACAAGGGCAGGGAAACAGAGGGAAGAGGAGGAGGAGGAGGAAGGGGCAGGAGATGGCGAAGGAGAGTGTGCGAAAGAGAGGAGCAGAGCGGAAGCAAGAAGGGAGAGTGCAGGAGGAAGAGAAGAGATGAAACATGGACGGATGAAGGAGGAAAGAGAGCAAGAGACTACACTCACTGGGCCGTATCACCAATGGACATAAGCATTGACGATCTGCAACCCTTCAGAGGATCTCTACAACACTCTTACCTCACAGTCTTGGCCTGCGATATTCTGCAATTACATTCTTTTGAGGAAAGAAAACCTGACAGAAGGAATTCAAATTAAACACAGACCTGTCCGCCCATCTATTTGAAAAAAAATAAAAAATGCCAGTGCCGAGCTCGGTGTGACTTTTATCCCGCATTCCACACGAACACAAACGCTCACGCTCTCCCGCTTACAACTTTATCGCCGTCTGTCTGGGGTTCACAACAACAACAACTTCCCGACATGGTCTGTGGTCGAAGCTATGCAATTTTCGTGGAGAGGGCCGACACGGGGAGCAAAGTCGAGTGCAAAAGTCAAGAAATAGAGCGAACATTTAAAAAAAGTGAATTTACTGGCTTTTAATAGTTTTCACATTTGTATTCTGTTACTCTCTGATGAAGCCGATATGACAAACTCTCTGCCTGATAAATAAAACAACACACCAGCCCACCTCGCTATAATGGGGCAGGAACAGGGGTGTGTGTGTGTGTATGTGTATGTGTGGGTGGGGGTGGGGTGAGGAGGAGGAACCGTTTCCCTGGCAACGACATGCATGGCCTACAACAATAAATCCCCATGGAGACAAGAGATTACCACCGCAAAAATACAGATTAGTGGACGAGCGTGGAAGTGACAATAGAGATTATACCGTGCCTAAACCCATTTCAGACCACATCCGATTTACAGCAGATATTCTGTGCTGGTCCTGCAGGAAGTGTAGCCGCTCCCTCTCTCCCTCCCTCCCTCCCTCCGTCCTTCCCTCCTCTCATCCTTGCTGATGCACCACACCCACTAGAAACAGGCTTGGTTTACAACCCATTAGTGATATTCTATGATACTTGTATTATCCGCTGCATGGCATTTTCTGCCTGTCCAGACGCTGCAGCTAGTAGCCATTAGCCAAGCATCTAGTCCTCAATCCTCTCCATCAAGACCATCAAATGAGGAACAACTATAACGAATTCATAAAGTACCAGCGGCGGAGAGCAGCAAAAACATCCGACTTGCTTAGATTATGACAAGATGTCATTTGCCAACCTCAGTCTCATCTATACAGGCTCTGATTGGTTATTTTTTCAGAAGAGGAAACAGCAATTCAGTCAACACAAACCTCTCTATCGCTTGATAGTCATGATACGAGATGTGGGCAGTGATTCAGACATCTGGAAACAAGACTATCCTGCCTTGTGTGTGAAAGTAGTAAATGGTATTTTGATACCATAACATTACAAATCCTTACACAGGATGTGTTTTTACACTACTTTCAACCACGTGTCATACAAACACACACACACACACAAATAAAAGACCCCCAAAAACTGCAAACTCTATCAAACTTCAATTAAAAACTTCAGTTTTTAACCAACAGCAGCAGTACTTCCTGTAAAGCTTTTGTGAAATTGGAGGCAAAACAATCCCTTCTTGCGGTCGATGTGGATTGTATTAGTTGCCGTTTATTTGTGTCGCTCCGCAGTTCACTTGTTAAACATTAAGTGTTTTAATTGAGCCACAAAGGTTGTTTCTGGCAGCTGGTGTCCACTGAGCTCCAATGAATTAAGGATTGGAAAAAATCAATCGGCCGTCGTTTAGGTGGGACGACTTAATTAAAAATCCAATCCAGCAGATCGCAAATGGTAATAGGGCACAAAAGTAAGACATAGCATCCATATATTGTAATTAAAAGACATGCTAACACAGCGGAATGAGGCTGGTAACGTGATGAACATAAATTAAAGTAACCTAAAGAGCTGAATTGAGCAGGCTGGCGTTGAAGAGTAAAGATCAAATGTTTTTTTACTGCCATATAGTTTAGCAGCGGACAACAGCAGCTATGAGCGTACAGTAACAAGATGGTAAAAAAACGGTATCCCGAAATACCGAAACACTGACGCAACGAGCAAATAGCTTTTCCAACTGTTTGGTTTCGAAATAACCACACGCGTACACGCAGGGTGCAGAATCCTAATCTGTGCTGTTCTCTTCTACGATCTGTCCATCTGTCACGCGATGACACATATGCACATCCACATATACTAAACACACACACACACTCACAAACTCATAATCAGAGAATCACTTATGAGCACGCTGGCCCTGGGATCTCGTTGTCCATCGCACGGCAAACGCATGCGCATGTTTACACACACACACACAAACACGCAGGCTGCTGGTGTGAAAATTTTGAACATGCCTCTGTCCCCTTTACACTGCACTCTGACCCTCAAACTGAGGATTACACAGAGGATAATCCCTGTGTAGGTTTGTGCGTCTGTCTGCTTGTGTGTCTGTCTGCCTGCCTGTCTATCCATTCATCCCTCTCGGTCTGTCTCTCATGGCTACACCTGATATCAACGGCTTCAAAAAGGAGACACGCCATGACACAAACCTGTGTCCCTTTGCTGCCTTCAGTTTGAGCTAAGCTTAAATGACTGGTCAGCTCATGAGGTATGCTTAAATGACCGATACCACGTCATTACGTTTGTTACCGTGTTATTACCGTCCGCTCATAACTGCTAGTGTCAGCTGCAAAACTGTACGGCAGTAAAAAGTTTCACTCTTCAACACCAGCATGCTCAATTCAGCTCTTCAGGTTACTAGAACTGATGTTCATCCTGTTAAAGTGGTTCCGCCTCATTCAGCTGTGTTAGCATGTCATTTAATTATATTGTATAGATGTCTCACTGTTACACCATAATTACCATATTTTACTTTACATGTGGTCCGTTTAAATGTGTTGCCAACTTGCTAATGTTTTCAGTGCAAAGCAGACAAAGTAGTCAACCAATGGAATTTTGAATTTCTGGTAAAAGACATGTCGATGTATTTGTGAAAGAAAGAGCAAAAAAACTACTTACCAAGACATGAATATATATTGTATGAACCCTTTGACTGTTATAAGTATCTGTCTCTCTCTTTCTGTGTGTGTGAGAGAAGAATGGGTTAGCTCATAACTACTATTGTTAGCCGCTAAACTCCCCTATTCAGCGATTAAAGCAGTCAGGCGCAAGTGCCCGTCTGTGTGAATGTGCGTGCATCGCGTGTGTGTGTGAGAGAGTGAGTGAGTAGGTGTGTCTGACAGAGAGAGAGAGAGTTAGAGTGAGAGAGAGAGACAGAGAGAGACAGAGAGAGAGAGACAAAGAGCTAACATGAGATGCACATGAGATGAGATACACTTAGCTGTGTGTGTGTGTGTGTGTGTGTGTGTGTGTGTGTGTGTGTGTGTGTGAGAAAAAGAGAGAGAAAGGGAGAGAAATAGACGTGAAAAAAGAAAAGAAAGGCAGGTATTAGATGGAAGGAGAGAAAGAGAGAGTGAATGAACTTGTGGTGAAAGCGCACCGTCCTATTGGTCTCTCTGCAGCAGCAGCAGCAGCAGCAGCATTGGGCGTGGTGTTGCTATGGCAACCCACATCCCATAAGAGGCCGGTAACAACAGGTGCCTTGACCAAAACAAATGACTTCATGGGTCATGGAGGCTCATTATCACAGCTGTGAGGTGAGGCAAGTCGACGCACACGAGGGGGATAACATCCTACCTCCTCCGCCGGCAGAGACAGAGGGAGACGTTTCAAATCTGCCCCACATTTAAGGTCACATGTCAACTCACCAAGATCAGATTATTCGCTGCATCATGAGGTACAATGCAGAAATGAAGCAAGCCTGGGTCAGTAGCACTTGTTCTGCATTGATTAATTAGTGAAAATGTAATGTATTGCAACACACACACACAGCTGCTTGACAGTCATTTAGCTAAACTACTAACCTTAACCCCTGAATCTAAAATTAGGCAATCCCCTTGTGGATGCCATAAGATGTCCTCATTTTCAGAAAATCATCCTGTTTTTTTCCAATTACCGTGAGGAGAGGCTGCCTCTAAAGTCCGGACAAAACGCAGAGATGTTGTTGAACTATGGAGCAGCAGCCCGGCTCTTCTAAAGAGGTCATTGACAAGGCCAGACAGACAGTTTAGGCAACCCCCACTATCAGTTAATCCCAGACCAGTGACCTCTGACCCTCATAACCAGGAAACGGGAAGTGTGGCAAAGGGGGACAACATTCAAAACCCGCCCCCTGTCACACTCGGTTTTATCTCAAACTTTAGTGTCAATTCTTATTTTTAGCACGCGTGTTCCCTCTCTCTCTCGTTAAGAAACTGTCAACATAAAAAACAGGAAGTGACAAGAGTGTAAAAACATCCGTAGAATCATATTGTTGCATCTCTCTGAACTTCTTCTGTTTGAAACAAGGGTTTCCCACACACAGGGAGCCAGAGTCCCACTCCCACTCCTAGTTAGCATCTGCTCAACCATCTCCTCTAACTTAATAGGTATTCCCATAGTTTAGACCTGTGGGAAACACTGACCCCTCCCGCCCCCCCTCATACACAAGCACACATTTCACCAGCTTCTTTACACTCTTTCCAAGATGTTGCAAAAACTTCAGAGCTTCCTAATGAAGCTGCTAATGAGAACCAGTTCGCTGGTCCCCCTTAAACCTCTTGCCACAGACACTCCTCTACTCTGACTTCCGTTTACTCCCCATCATCCCTTCTTTATCGCTCGGCCCCTGCTATCCCACCTCCTCTCCTGACTTTTATCACGAGGCCAATGAATGAATAGTCAACACACAAAGTGAAAGAATGAATCCTTCAGTCCCGTAGATTTTGATGGAAAAAAAACAACAGTCTCACCTTCTGATTCCCAACCTTTGATTGCCACACTATGAAACTATTAGATATCAAGTATTTAGAGCACAATATTATCCTTTATTCTGCTGATATAAACCTCTGTTGCTCCCTAAGATGTGGCTTTTAAAAGATGAAGGCTTGCGCCCCGTCCTGCCTCTCTCTGCGAGAATGTGACCCCTCCTTTGCTGATTAATCTGTTTTTAACTGCGCTTGGCACCCTGCCAAAGCCACGGGCCCATGCTCTCTCTCTCTCTCTCTCTCTGTTTTTTATTCTATCGCCTCTTTCAGAGCTGGACACTTGCTGGACAAGGCAGTTTGCCCTCTCTTTCTCCTCCTCTGATGTGAAATGTTGCCTTTCAACACAAGGATTTTCTATTCTCCTCTAAAAGACCCTCTTGTTGAACAAAAAAGAAGAAAAAAAAGACTCCGCTAATCTCCACAAACATACACTCAAACTCCACTAAGCTGTTTTTTTTTGTTCAATGCAGTGAAGTTTACACTGATACATAACTTTTTGTACAATCTATACTTTTGGCACATAGCTGACCCTCTTACCCAGAAACCTCCCACTCCCTTTCTATCCCCTCCATCACACTCACATGTCCTCTACGTCTTCATCCCCCCCCCCCCCCTATCCCCCCTACTGTCTCCGTGGCTGTAATAAGCTGAACATTGCATTACAGTTTCCATTCATCCGTGCCTCTCTGATCTTCTCTGCGTGAATGCGAGTCCTGTGGTGCTCGCTGGCCGAGCGCTAAAGGGCCAATACCGGCCGGTCACGGCTGAATGCCACGCTGTAGAATATGTCCACCTTAAGTAATTGTTGATGCGACTGACCCGATGTCGCGGCAATCATGGGGGAGAGAGGGGGATATGAATGCTTTGATTTGAAAAACATACACCTTGATAGACTAGAAAGGCAAAAAGATAATAGGAAAACGGGAGCCAAAGATTCAGGAAGAAACATTCGGGACAGTTTGCGGGAGAATTAAGTTTCCTCTGAATAGTGTGTCTTTTCTGAAAAAACACACATCCGATGTGGGACAGTAGGGCTATCTGTGTGTGCCTGAGTTGATGTGACGTGTTGTGCTCCTGTTGAACCGACAGGGTCAGGATGAAAACACACACATACAGAGACACACACACACACACACACAGGGATGTTCCCATAGCCTTTCCGAATGGTTAAGCAATATCTCTCACTCTCTCCGTCGCTCTCACTCAGTCTCTCGTTCTCCTCTTGTGTCCGACTCTTACTCACGTCCTCTCTGGCAACCATCAGTATTCCCTTCTCCCTCATTTTGTCACTTCACCTCTATTTTTTTGTCGTGTACTTTGCCCCTCACAAGGTGAGAGACAAAAAGGTACAAATGGAGTACTACACAGAAGCATTTGTTGGGTTTTCCTGTAAATGAGTAGAGGCATGAAAATGTGAAGATAAAAGAAGCCAGAGTCAGTTTTACGGTCACTGATTAATTAGTTCTTTTAGTGTAGAAGATTGTTAAATATTATCAATACACCTGTTTTCAGCTGTAAAGCAGCACCGGTACTAATGCCATGTTGCTTTCTTTGTTGTTTGAGATGTTCAAAATCGCCTAAGTTTTGCGCAAACGAGAAAAAACACAATTTCATAAAATCCACAGACACTCAAATGGCTGGAAACATGTTTTTTGGGGAGGCCGAGGGGGGGTTTGGCATGACAACAGTGATATTGAAAGGAGGTAAAAGGAAATGGTGTACTCATTCTGACGAACACTTAGTCCTAGCTCCACTTAATGAGCAGATTCTCCCACCAGAACAACCAATTAAGGCCGACTCATTAGTGGGTTTCGACAGAGCCGCTACTGTTCTGCACATCCTGAGAGTCTGAGAATGAACATGGCACTGATGATTATAGATACACTGTACACACGCACACAGACACACACGGACAGAGATATCCCTTGTGGCTTACCAAAGCAAGAGTTTACTAAACTACATTAAGTAGAAATGATTTTATTCTATGCGGCTTTATATCATGAAAGCTTTAAACTTCACTGGAGGTGATGCTTTTTTGTTTTTCTTGCACTTGACTGCAAGTTCACCTGTACTAAATAACCTGTAACACAATACAAAACTCACACACAATGGCACTGCTGAAAAATAATACCTTTGTGAAGCATATGACGTGCAAATGTTGTAAAGTCTTTGCAGAAAGAGAGAGGTGTGTTGAATTAAGACTCAACTTGATCGCTGGGAACATATTTGTAACACCAAAAGAAAATAGGGATAAAATATTTTTTTTTTTTTATCCGAGAGTCTGTTTGTTTAAAAAAATCTGTAAAAGACAATGAAATAAAAGCAACGCTTAAACTGACTCAGTCGCTCATGAGCGTACTGTAGCCGGCTGACGGGATGGACGATGAGTCTATTATGTAACTTCAATTCCACGGGGTTTCCGCTCTGCTCTCAGGGGAGGTTTAGGTGGCATCGGGTTTGAGCAGAACGATTATGGTCCCGTTGCCATAACCAAACAGACATATAAAGATGGGTTAACATGGAAAAACAAAAGATCACATGTATGGAAAATCCCCCTGCTGTTTATTGTATGTCCATCACATTAGAAAGAACAGTTACAGTAGATTTAAGTTTTTTAAAAAAGAAAAGAAAAGGGGGCGTGTCTGTAGCATCCCTGTGTGTTTTGGAAGACATTCAAGAGAAAACTTGAATGATGGGACTTGGTGATAGCTTTTCTGCTCATTATTTATCAGAATTGTTAAAATTATACACAATAAAGCACGAAAGACGTGGTTCCCACGTCTTCGTGCTTTATTGTCTGCGACATTGTGCATACAACCGACATCCTCCATTTCTATCAAACCTACCTTCCTTTTCCCTCAGAGGAAAAATGAGAAGAAGGCCGAAGCCGAGTTGTGCTGATTAAAGTAAAGTGATGAGGAGTTGGAGACAGACACACACACACACACACACACACACACACACACACACACACACACACATATAAAGACACATGGAGACGGATTAAAAGGGTGATTGTTGGTAGCATTGCCCCAATATCAGTCGGCAAGTGCTGTTCTCAGTCATCGTGATGCTGTAGCACACATCAACCACTGAAGTGCACCTATATATAGATGTATCTATATTTATATATATGATAAAGCTGTGTGCGTTTGTTCAAAAAGAGATAAAAAGGTAACAGAAAAGGCTTCGAGGAGTAGAGAACGGCATCGAGTCCGACTATGTGGCACAAGTTGAATTCATCAGAATTGAATTTGGTTGATGCGACAGATGTGTTTGCCAAGTGCCATGCCTTTTTTCTTTTTTTGCACGCCAGCACAATCTCGGCTCAATCCAGTGTGTGTGTATGTGTGTGTGTCTGTCTGTCTGTCAGTTGGTCGGCCTGCCCGCCTGTCTGCCTGTGAACTACTTGAACCCTTGCCATCTGTCAAACAAACTTCTGAGGCTCTCGCTTGGGAAATACACACACACGGTACGTCCTGTATGTACACACACACACGTTTCTGTCAGCAGACAAATAGTAGTGAGAGTATACGACAAGAAAGTAAGTCACGTTCAAACAGAAAGGATGATACCGTGAAGGACAGACGCGTCAAAACTGACTGGGAAAGTCAATTCTAGGGGGGTTTTAAAGCCATTTAAATCAATAATTGATAGCAGAAATGTACTATGCCCGGTGTGGTTAACATATTCGGCTAGTTACATGGTCAAAATAAGAGTTCAATTGACCACTTAGCTCGTAAAACAGGTCAAACATTGGCTGACTGCAACTTCTTTGCTTCTTTTAGACATTTGTACAATTATCATATTTACTCAAATAAATTAGTGTGGGATTTCCTCAAGCGTATAATTTAATCAATAAGACACATTACAGACTAATTACTATTTGATAATGCTATTCCACAAATACAGTTAACCCTTAATTGGTGCGCATGCTCTGAATATATATCATATTTAGAATTCATATTCGGTAACTGCACAGGACCAACAGGACTGCATTTCCCAGACATCTTTGTAGACCAATTTCCAAAATGAAACCATATGAAACCAATCCTCTGATATCCGTAAAACGAGGTGGAAAGGTGGGGGCAAGAGACTACCTGGTTTACAAGGGGACGGCCACACGACATCAACAATAAAAAAAACTGTATAAAATAAAAATATTCTCGTTGTTCTCAGCGGCTTTGATGCCTTCAAACAACCATCTGCGACTTGTAAACTCAAAAGGGAGGAAACGTCGCGTTTGACTCGTCTTCAAACGCGACGTTTCGGTGCTTCACAGGGAGCAACCGCCGACGTTAAGTCGCCGTTACCGGGGACTCACTCAACACCAGGAAATACAAACCACCACCAGTAACACACACTACAAAAAACACACACCCACACACTTTTTAAAAACATGTTCAGGCGGGTTTAACGTTGAGCTCCGTTAAATACTGTGACGCCGACCACATGACGCTCACCCGGGCGGGACGTGAGCGTAGTTTAGGTGATGATAACAGGGAAGGAGATGAAGAGGCGCCATGAAGAGCCTTAACGCCACATTGAAGGTACGACTGCGACTGCAGATAGATAACGGATTTCATTTGGGGAAACGTGCGGTTTTACTTGGACCCGTTTACCCGGAAAATACCGCTTCCGATTCCTGCGGTTGTTCGTGCAGGTTGACTAACTCACTACATATTCACCGCAACGAAATATACGTTATAAAACGTTGGATATCCGAGAGAGAAAAACTGCATTGAAGCATCCGCTAATATGGATATCACGTGATTTAAAAAAAAAATGTAAAGGTGGTTTAAATGAAACGTTACCTGTTGGGATTTTCAACGATGCGTGCGGGGAACTTTTCCAAACGTGGCCTCTCACTCCGTTCTCCTCCACAAAATAACGTACGTCCCACTATCTCAACCTCCAAAAAAATCTCCAATACAGTCCACACTGAAAATCTGGCGAGGGCTCAAAGCAAGACGTGTCCATCATCCTTAAGACCCGCCCCTTACAGTTAAAAACGTCTTTTAGCGGCCTCTCATTGGCTCAGAGGGGACACTGTATTAGATCCGGAGATGTGATTGGTCACCCGCGTTGTCCATTCGCGTTGGAGGGACGTTCGAGGCAGATGTGGCAGTGCTATTTTAGCGAGGTAGCTCCCCCTAGAGGACGTAGACTATCACTGCAATATCATGAGAATAGTTTACTGTTTTTTTTGTTTGTTCACTCACATTTAGTCTTGAATTTGAATAGGATATTTGTGAACTGAAGAGCAGATTATATATTATATAATATATATATATATATATATATATATATATATATATATATATATATATATATATATATATATATATATATATATATATATATATATATATATATCATTAAGTTTTTAAAATGTGTGTCGTTCTAGCCAACATGAAATCTAATTTAATCAATGTTTTATTTACAGAATTTCCAAGCGTCTCTGGCCTCTCAGGCTACATTTTCTATTGATGTGTAATGACTTTTTATTAAAATTTTCCTTGGATTCAGTATTGACAGGTTAATTAAGCTGTTAGTTAGTTTTTGTCTGCTTTGACTTTGATCCTGGTATTTTCTCAGCCAGTTCAGATCTTCAAATTCCTCTCACACAGTTCACAGAACACACATCAGCGAATAATCTACAACATAAACAGTTTATCCCCAATGTGGTGCCAACACAGCATTTGAGAGACGCTGCAGTGCGGTGATATGAATATGTATGGCCGGTTGTCTGCTGAGACCCCTTGATGAAGCTACTTTTGGAAACCACTAGATAGTTCTGAAAGTCACAGTATATAGAGCAATTTTAATTGAAGGCTGATGAAAGAAAAAAAATATATGCATAATATATAAAAACGTTATAAAATAACAACTGATGCTAAAAAACTTCCTTTGAAATGCACACCTAAAATCTTTGATGACAACAGGACACATTAACTGTTCATGTTAATTACTTCTTCCACACTGCTTCTTTCTCTTCTGAACTCATTCCTACTCGCACGCAAAGGACACACTTGTCATTGCATAACATAAGGCATGGCTTCTGCCACTACACACACGCACACACACACATGCGCCTCTAACATACTGTATGCACCAACACCCCCATCCAGATTAGAGAAGCTCAAGTAATTGGCTTATAGCGTAAAGCAGCGTGGAGATTGGACATCTATGGAAGAGGAGGAGTAAACAACCGCATAGGAACGTCATCCATATACTAATACAAAGAACTGTAGGAGAGAGTGAGGGAGATACTAACAAATACAAATACTCTTTCAAATCTTTTGTGACAAAAACTGGCAACAGAAAAAGACCATTTTGACTGGAAGCTGAAAGAATCACATCGTGCAGCAGGTAGCGTGTGTTGCAGGGGACTCACCATCAGTAGAGCGGCATGGATCCAGCGGTGACGCCCAGCAGACACACAAACACAGAGAAAAAAAGAATATTAGACATCACATTGGCATGTTTCATTCATGCATCTGCTACAGTTTTAATTGAATAATGACAGATTTTGATATAATGTGATGCAATTACACGACAGAGATGAAATAGTTTGGTCACGGTTAAATGATGCCTGCATGAGTCTGAGCATCCAGACCAGTCATAAAGAGAGGAAAAACAACAAAAATATGCAGCACATCTCCTCTCTGGTACGACGGCGTTCAGGTACCAGAGGAACTTTGTTGACACAGTTAGGAGGGTGAAAGGAAACACACCCACACTGGTAGATTCAATTACGCAAATAATACAGGTCTGATTGAATTAAGGTCTCCTCCCTCTGTCCCTGAAGTCTTCGACCCTTTTTTGGCCTCACAAGTCCTGAAATTGAATTGCAACCTTCTGAGGAGGAGGCACAAAGAACGGCCTGACCTGTTATCAGTCAGTTTCATAATAAAATCAACACAGAAGGGTTGCATCATTAGCACTGAAGAACGTGAAAGCCGTTTCGAAAGCAACACCCGAGAGAACAAAGGAGACTCGAATCAAAAACGTGATAACGGACTGATTATATCAGCGACCACAGAGATTTACCTGTGGAGCACTGATGTCATCTACGAGTCAGCGAGTGCATCCTCACCAAAGCGTCTCATGCTTCTCTTTACTTTACCGCCCATTCACAAAATGTAACATTTAAAACAGTGATTATAGGACACAACAAAGACACAAATGTGCCAGAAACATGAGGCCACTAGAGAGCCATAGCATGCTTGTCTTAGATCTCTATCATGTTTGGAGAAAAAAAGCAAAGAAATTCAGAAAGGTGTACCTGATTGTCAAAAGTCCCATATTGCAGAAATAGTTCCCACACTGAGATCAAGTCTTGACCTAATCAGCCTTATCTAAGATCTCTCTCTCTCTCTCTCTCTCTCTCTCTCTCTCTCTCTCTCTCTCTCTCTCTCTCTCTCTCTCTCTCTTTCTCTCTCTCTCTCTCTCTCTCTCTCTCTGTCTCAGCACACACAAAAGTTGCCTCCTTGCCTTAATGCTGAAACCGCTTCGCAGTGTCCTCCTCGCCCTCCACCAAAAACAGATTGACCGACGCGTGGGTCAGAAACGCAGCGTCCTGTGCAGCCGGAGGAGCCTCAGTGGAGGGCCGGCTGTGCGGTTCCTCACGCAGGCATGAGATCAAGCCAGTGCAGATTCTCTGGAGGATTAGCGGCGAGCCCTTCTGAAGGGGAATTACAGCCATCTGGACAGCACAAACATTGCCCACTGGACCAACTCTACCTGCCAAGTCTGTGCCCGGGTAGAGCAGGCATATATTGCCCGGTCATTCTTCTGGCCCTGACCTGAGAACCTTGTATACCCGCTTTGAACGAAGTGACTCAAAGCTGCATTTCGTGTGTGAACTAAGCTCATTTTTGGTAATGTTTTATGTCGCTTGTACAGCCAAAAAGGGAGTTATGTCATTTTTAGTTTAGGTTTTTTTTTCTGACTAGGTCAAATTATTCACAAATGGAAGATACATAATAATTAGAATTCATAATCAGTCTGATCTCTATGATAAGATGATCTAAAGTGACTTTGGTCAAATTAATAAAGTGCACAATGTTATGTTTTTTCTGCAGTGAGGATGTTTGTGTGCAGGCATTTTGGTCTACACAGTACCTACCGACCCACACACTGTAATGTTAGACAACCTGGTCAGTATTTTGTGGGCGGCCTCGATCATGAAATGTTGTGGGATTCAACAAGTCATTCACATTTGGCTCCTAGTCCTCAGTCATTATAGCCTGAGAACTACCTTTGCAAAGGTGCGCCATATTTTTCTCGCAAGCCAATCTGAGCAGACCGGGCTTTTCCGTACCAGGCTCTTAAAGAGACAGGCTCTTAAAGAGACAGGCTCTTAAAGAGACAGGCTCTTAAAGAGACAGGCTCTTAAAGAGACAGGCTCTTAAAGAGACAGGCTCTTAAAGAGACAGGCGCCAAAACAGAGCGTTTCAGACAGAGGGTAAAAACAGCTAACCTGAAAATAAGTGTGATATGCCCTCTTTAAACTTTTGTAAAACATCAGATTTACAAGGTTCATTATTAAAGTAATGCAACCAATACATGTCACATTTTCAATCCATAAGAAGTCAGCTGAATTAAAACACAATTAGACAACTCTGCTCTTACATGAACACGACCACGCCCTCACTGCCCATTAGCCAGTTTACTGGAGTGAGGTCTATTTCTGACTTTGTGATCAGTGGATCAAAAGAGCAAAATATGTATTTTATTTCACTATCAACACTGTGGTGTGGCAAAGAGGTTTACTTTGCACAAAGAAACACATACTGTACATGTGGTTAATCATGTTCAACAGAAGCACATTTAAACTCCACATTCCTGCAGTTTGCTCCTTTTTCTGACATAACTGCAAACTGATACTAATGCATGTGCTATTATCTGAATGCATTATTACATTATGAAAAAGATCTTGCATTGCACTGCTGCCCACACAGCATTCACTGACACTCAGACACACATTACACCCCATGCCTGCCGACATGCACACACACCTTTAACCCCTGGGCTAAAAACATACATATACAACACACACTTGAAAACTGTAGTTTACCTGACAACCAATTTATAATCAGCTGGAACAAGCCGCCTGACTGGACTGAGCATTTCCTCGTTTGACTCCGCTTCCTTCTTGTGTGTCGCACAAATGCCACAGGACACTGAACAAACACTACTCTCTCAATTCACACCTGTTTGTTTTATGTAAAGTCAACCATCTCTCTCTTTCTCTCTCTCTCTCTCTCTCTCTCTCTCTCTCTCTCTCTCTCTCTCTCTCTCTCTCTCTCTCTCTCTCTCTCTCTCTTTTGTCGTAACTCTAACCTCTAGGATCAGGTGTCTACCATGACAAGAGGAAGAGAGAACATATTAAAGAGAAGCCACCCGGTCAGAAAGAGGATGAATGTTGAGAGAAGAGGTGGACGCGGAACAGAGGGAAGCGGCTCGTCTTTGCAGGGTGCACCCATGGGTGGCACCTCCTCCTTTCCCCTGGCAGCAAAAGAGACAGGGTGATACAAATGTGACTCTGAAACTACGGTTCTTCAACCATAATACACTTTGTGCCGCAAGACTATCCCCCTTCAATTGAATGTGTGTGTGTGTGTGTTTGAGTTAATCAGGTTCAGAGTAAAGCTGAAGGGAATTCATGTCAGGCAGTTCAACGTCCTCCTGTATGACAAAAACAACTGTGTGTTTGTGTGATAGAGTAAACAGTCAGAGGCGTGTCTTTACTTAAGAAAGCTTAAAATACACAAAAGTGTGTTTGTTTTGGCACGATCACATGCGTGAGTGTCCGGCACCTCAAACCAACAAACCTGTAATTGCGAGCGTCGTAAGTCTGAATCATACGATTACACGTGAATTAAGCGCCAACTAAAAGGAAGCAAACCACAAGCTGGAGCAGTTTCTCTGCCCAGTGACGTTGTGACCTGAATGCACCACAGCAGAAGAGTAGTGTACAAGTATGTAGTATAAAAGTAGTATGTAAATGCACACAAGTTTTAGCATTGAACTTTACTTAAAGTACCACAAATGCTCATTCTGACATATGGCCCATTTTGGAACAGTAGGATTAGGATTATTGATTCATTAATACATAATAATATATCCATCTATCCATTTTAATCCACTTATCCGGCATGATAATAATGATAATATATGAATTCATAAAATGGAGTTTTTTTGATTATTTACATTTGTGTTACACCTACGCCATCCAATTCAATATGGCTTCAAGTAAATTTAGCAAGTTTATAATAAATATATGTGTAGATTTAGGTCTTACTTTCGACCCTCCATCACACACAGTTGTTGTAAGAGCAAGGAATTATCAAAAAGTATCAAATATAAAATAATTAAAATATTTCCAGTACTATAATAACCAAATAATTTATAGCAACAATGTTTTAATAGCAAATTGTAATGATGAAATTATCTAATAATAATCTATTCATTACATTAAATGACGTAGATCAGTCTAACAAAGGGCCTTTAGCCATTTGGTATGTTTTATTGGATAATGTTGATTATTTTTAATGTAATAATCTTTCACTGTTTCTTTCTGTTTCCTCATACAAACAGTATAAACTATGATACCGACTGACCACTAGAGGGCAGCAGCTCCTCTTCGCAGCTTGAGCCTCATCTAAATCCATCAGGGGGGAAAATGATGATGATGTCCGTCCTGCAGAGAGCACATGATCTTCACTTTAGAAACAAAGATTTGAATTAATTTGTCTGTGAGAAGAGCCGTGTTGTGCTCAAGCGGTAGACCACTAGATGTGGTTTATGTTTCCCTTCTCTCACACAAAGTCACTCAGTCATAATCTGAGCCTTCCCAGAAAGAAATGTGAGGAATTTTGTGTATTTCATACCAAGAGAGTTCAGATGAAAACACACCTCACCCCCTGATGAACAGCTGATCCCTGCACAAGTCACAAGATGACCCAATTACTGACTTAAACTGTGGTGGAATTTAATCTGAAGAACATCGTTAAACCGATTAAATGACGCTATTATGTCACAGAGAGAGGTTCATGACTGATTACTTGACACTTCTTTGACAACACCACTGACTCACATCAGTATATGATGCATAACCTCTTCCCAGCATGCATCACTTCATTTCAACTGACATGTTTGAAGAACGTTTTTCTAAAGTTACAGTTAAAAAATTCCATTTCTCCAAAAGTTTCCATCCTAATGTCAACACATGTCGACACAATTATCACAATCTTTGCTTTGCTGATGAAGGAAAGATTAAGAATAGCTGGAGGATATTTCCAGCAGTTTTTCTAGCTTTATATTCGAGCTCTCCAGACTCGTTGTCGACACTCGGCCCCCACACGTCTCGGGCAAAGTGTTTCCTTTCTCTTCCTCCTGTGTCCATGGTTACTAGCTCGTCCAGGTTTTGCAACTTCCACAACCAGGAATGAATTTTTGTGTCTTTGGGTTTTGATATTCTGCTGAAGCGGCGGTGTGGTCTCCCGACACTTAGAAGGACATTTCTCTGACATCCTTTTATTGAAAACACAATCACCACCGCCCATATCGAGAAGCTAGAGAGTGTTTCCTTGAAGTGTTCCTGTAAGCCACAGGCCTACATCCACACCCGTGGTCAACATTTCTCCACCCTTGATAAAAAAAACACCGCCAGGACAAAGAAATAACCTCGCCTTCCTCCTGACATCCGACGGTGCGCCGGGACCTAAATGAGGCCAAAGTCCTTTTGTGTGGCCTTCCCAAAGTACCTCCAGCCATTCTTTATATACCGGTGTACAAACAGAGTACAGACGGTAAATCATGGACACGTGGCCACAGACACAGGAATTCAGTGACTTTTTGTACGTTTTTTCGGTGAATATTGTAAATGTGATTTGTAATACAACAGCTTTAAGTGTTTTCTATGTTGTTTACATTTTCGTGTTTGGATAGCTGCTGGATTAACAGTTCAAAAAAAAAAAGGGGACAGCAGATGAAAACAAGCTCCTTTAAAATCAGCCTTCCCCTTTTAAAATCTATTTTATTTCTTTTTAGCACTATTACTCCCACATTTAAGTCGTTAAACTATTTGTCTTCCCGTCGTATATTTCCTTTAATTGATGGCCTGTAACGACTTGGCCCTCGGGCAAAAAGGGAGATAATTGGAACCTGGTTAGAGGTCTAATTAGCCAAAGTGATTGAAAACACCTGTGTGACGGAAGTTTAATCACTTTTCCACAAGCAGCTCGCCAACCAGTGAAGCCGCCTAGCTTATGACGTTTGTGCAGTGTTGTCGCTTTTAGCGTTAATACACGTGTTGTTTTTTATTTTTACATTCTTGCATACGGAAAAAGTACATTTACTCAACCAGTCAAGTTGTACTAAGTATATATTTATATGAGCGTAAATGTATGTGCTACTTTCCATTTTGGATGGGGTTTATTTGATGATTAGCTTTTCAGATTATAACTTTACATGGGAAATGAATCAGTTTATAAAACATTTAATGGGGTATATTGGTGGAAATGGAACATCATATTTATTATTATCTTTTCTTTAGCGTATAATCACCTGAAAATAAGAATCGTTGTGTTTTTGTTGCCTTTGAATGAGTTGTTTGTATCCACATCGTCACGGAACCGGTCGCCATGTTTCTACAGAAGCCCAGAACGGACAAACAAAACACAATAGACCAATGCATGTTTTCACCTTAACCACAGTCTAGTTCTCCTACATGCTTGTGGCACATGGGAGAAGTTTTAGTTGGCTGCAATCTGCAACCTCACCCCTGTTTGGCGCCAAATCCACACAGTGTACCTTTAAACGACTGACAGCATATACAATAATAATAATATTAATGCATATTATTTATAGCACTTTACAAGTGCTATAATTCACTAAAACATAAAGTAGTAAACTTTTCCTCAAGCTGCTGCAACATCTAATAGTGTTACATGTTAATACATCTGTAATCCAATACATTATAAGCCTACATGCCTTTATCTAGTGATTGAACACTTGGAGGGAAGTAAATCTGCTTAATGAGCACTTTTAGATACTTACATTACATGCCTAAGTAAATTCTGCCAATAATAGCCCACTTGTAATGACGGACAATGGTGTATCCCTATAGGGGTACTCAGATCTTTTACTCAACAGCAGGTGTGTTTCAAATGTGTTTTTGTCATTGAAAAAAAATAAATAGGCTACTTAAAATACTCCAAATAAAAAGTAGGCTGCTCGTCATGTGTGACCCATTTCAGAAAGCCACGTTATAATTAACTGGAGATGCATTAACGTGCACCTGGAAAGTAGCAGACTCTTTTTTCTCTCTATACGCCAAGAAGAGCGCGCGGAGCTGTGAGGGCTTCCCCCGCACTGCACGTGCACGCTCAAACTGGCGACAAACAAAACTAGTGCGCGTGCACGGTTTTCCACACAGAGAGAGAGAGAGAGCGAGAGAGAGAGAGAGAGAGAGAGAGAGAGAGAGAGAGAGAGAGAGAGAGAGGCTGTCTGGTCGCTTCCGGCTTCAAACTCGCAGACAAACAGCGCTTTACTACGAGCACAGTGCTGTCGAGCGGCACACATGACTGACTACACAAACCTCCCGAGGAACTATGTATCCAGCGGCGGGCTTTGAAGTTGTTCTCCTTGAAATAACCTGAGAGAAAAGACTTTTTTTTTTTTTTTAAATCTCCTTCTTTTTCTTCTGTGGAAGAGGAGGAGGAGGAGGATTTTTTCTTTTTGGTTGAAAAGGTGAAGAAGCGATAGAAAAAAAAGATCCGTCGGCAGCGTCGAAGGAGTTCGTTTATGTAGAAGAAGAAGAAGAAGAAGAAGAAAGAAGAAGAAGAAAAAACAACACACACACACACACAACTCAAGAGACGGCACGTTTTGTTTCTGGTGCACAAGGAGCCGGATCGTTGCGTGTCACCGACCGAGGAGAGCCATCCTCTCGGTTTCTCGCTGTTTGTGTCCGTCTGAAACCCTCAAGACAACACAACGTGTCCCGGAGGAAAGAACCCTTGGAGAGCACGAGACAGCACGGAGGTAAGAGGGGGGGGGAGAGAGTTTATTACACTGTAGTTACACCACCACCTCCTCCGCTGGAGATGGAGAGGTAACTGAGAAAGTTGTGAGGACTGCAGGCCTCGAGTCGCCCGTTCAGTAGCTGTGGAAATCCAACTAGTGAAGTAGTTTTCATTCCTATTGTCTCGTTCAAATGTGCATGAAGTACTCGAGGTACGTGGTCTTCTTGAGACTTACTTCTGTAATATATGGGTTGTGTTTACAGATGCACTCATTTTTAAATAGCAGCTGCTTTAATGACATCTGCTGTCCTCAGATGCAACACCAGCTTCCCACGGATGGGTGTAACACAGTGTTATTTATGCAGAAGATATTAAACTCAAATATTGGCATCCATTTGTAGGCTTTCTGTCTGTACAAATTTGCCCTTCAGCTATTCCTGAATGTTTTGTGCATCACTGTTTGCTTAAGCCAGCTGGAGGCGACAACACATCCGTTACACTTGGGGCTTAATTGACTATTTTTCCAGCTTGCAACCAGATCCAGCACTCTTCGTATTAATTAGCATCATAGATCACAAGACATGCAGTTGCTCAAAGGTTATTTCTCGGGATGCGGCTTGCGTCATCTCTCAGTCTGCTGAGTATCTTCTCCGTTGATCCATTCATTGTTTGGTCAATAAAATGTCAGGTAACAGTGACAAGCTTATGTTGTTCAAACCTAAAAAAAATATTCAGGGAGCAGGTTTGTAAAAGAAAAACAAAAGAAAAACACACTGGAAATGACGTGTCTGCCAATGTTTTGCTTAGAAAAGTACTTAAAACCAATAATCTATTATCAAAATAGTTGCTAATTAATCGCTAATCGGCTAATCAACTAGTTGTTGATGCTTTACTTCTATGTAATGGTGTTTATAAGCCCCTCGAGGCCTTCTCGAGGCCACTTTCCCTTCTGGGAACCATGAAGTATTAAGTGTGCTGTGTCCCATCTGCTGTGGGATCACAGTATTGATTGTGAGAAAGCGAAGTTTCCAGAAAGCTCTGTTGAAGGATATTAAATGACAGATTGGGCGGCATGTGTTAAATACCTGACAAATAAAGTCCCATTATAATGACACAAAACGTTATATAAAAAAATCCAACCTTACCACAGACTAGTCCTGCTCGTTGATGTGTGACATTCCCCACAATGACCTCCTACAGAGATATTAAATGGATTTCAACAGCATAAATAGTAGGACTGGGTGATAATTAAATATGATAATGTATCATCCTTATTGCAAGGAAATGTCCTATATTATTATATTGTGATACACAACTACATTGTTGGTAATAACAAGCACACATTTCTCAGAAAATCTCAATATTTCTGTCCTAAAGTAAAGCTATTTATCACAGATATATATATATATATATATATATATATATATATATATATATATATATATATATATATATACAAACATGTAGATTTTTCTAATAGAATATTTAACTATTGAATTACCAGTACACATGCTATACTGTAATATATGTATATATTGTCATTGAGATATGAAATGACCTACTGTGTAATGCGACAGAAAACCTGAGAAAAATATCTGACTCATTGTATAATATCGTCATATTTCCCTCCCTCCTGCCATCTGCTTTTCTTTTGCATTTCAAGGAACCACCGGCATCAGCATCTTTGAAACTTTCCCTCGGCTGAGTGGCGCTCAGCGTTCTGTACGTGGGTTTATTGCCCACTTGTGTAGGCAAGTGGACAGTTTGAACACTCAAGCAGTCCCACTCACTCTGACACGAGGCCGCGCTGAAACACAGACACACACCGCGCTCTCCACAGCCCGCATTTCTGTGCTAAATGCTGCATTTTCTTTGCGGTGCAAAGTCATTTTTCGGTCAATAATTGTCCTGTTTCTCTGCCGACACATTCTCTGGACAGAGAGGTGGACACAAGTGGGTGTCAGAGTGGGATCCAGGAGACAAAATGTGTTGCGTAAAGGCCTTTTTTTTTCATCCCGAGAAATCTACTGCGTTTGTTTTAAGCAGGTCAGCAGGGGGATGTCCTCCGCCATATGCAGTCCTTCTGCTCGGGCCTTTTTTTCTTCTTCTCCTGAAGCCACTTTGAAAGCAAGCCCACGTCAAATACACTTAAATCAGCCCGGGGTTTTCTACCTTTTTTCATACTTTCATACGCGACTAGTCGAGCCTGCAACTGTCCTTTAGAGCAAAAAAAAATAAAGAAAGGAAAGGACAAGTCTTCGGGATGCAGCTGACCATGTTCAACATGCAGTGTGAAAATCCTTTCCGGTGCCCGGCGCCGCTTCATTACAGCAGCTGAGCCGTTTCACTGAAAGTAAATCCGCTACTTCTGCATGAAAGAGTCAGAATAGACAACTGAACCAAAATAGCCCGTAAACACCTCTTTCTTTCCATCCTCGCTCTTCTGTCTTTCTCTCTCGGTCCCTGTCCTGCACTGTGTCCTCTCTCTCTCTCTCTCTCTCTCTCTCTCTCTCCCTGTCTATGTTATCGACTCTCTGGCCTGAATCGTGCTGTTTTCACTGAAACGTTAGTGTCCAATGAGCAGAGGGAAGTGATTATACAGTGTGAGAAAGCTGCACCGGCGGTGAGTAAACTACTCGAGAGAGAGAGAAGCCATTAAGAGAGTTTCCTGCCTCTCTCTCTCTCTCTAACTGCGTCACTCCCCAACAAGGAAATCCCACGTTTGGCCCCAGCCTTCATGGCCGACGTCTCAACTTATCTGGCAACGCATCCCCGGGGCGGTTTCTGGCGGGTCAGCACACGATGGCTAGCATACCTGCGTGCTTGAATGAGACTGAACAGCTGTTTCGTCTTCCAGATGTCGGAGCTTCAGTTGGGTGTTGTTGGCCGTTCTGCAAGACAGAAGCGATCACATGGTGTGAAAAAAATGTTAGAAATGTGTTTTCGTTCTCCACGACACACGCAGATACACTACAGGTCAAAAGTTTCTTTGCAAGTTCTGGCATGTCATAGCCTTCATTTCTAAGAACGAGAACAGACCGGAGAGTTTCACATGAAAGTTCTCTTTTTCTGGCCATTTTGAGAGTTTAATGGAACCCACAAATGATGCTCCAGATACTCAACTAGCTCAAAGGAAGGCCGGTTTTATAGCGTCTCTCACAAGCAGAACTGTTTTCAGCTGTGCTAATGTACAAAGGTACTAATGCACACAGGGTTTCAAGGGTTCTCTACTCATCCATTAGTCTTCTAAGGCGATTCGCAAACACAATGTACCATCAGAACACTGGAGCGATGGCTGCTGGAAATGTAGATATTTCATTAAAAAACAGACAATTAAACCTAGAATAGTCAAATGTACCACATAAACAATGTATAGAGTGTATTTCTGATTAATTTAATGTTATCTTTATTGCTTTTCTTTCAAAAAATTAGGACATTTCTAAGTGACCCTAAAACTTTAAACATTAGTGTGTATTTATGTCATACTTTGTTAATCCTGAAGGTAGTTATTGTGCAACAGATGGATAAGGAAGTACAACAGAAGGATAAGAAAAGAACAGTAGAGTAAATGTATGAACATTTAAAATACAATATAGTCATAGATTACGTAATGCTAACACAAAGTGCTAAACCGAAGTAAGATGAATTCAGTAAAATAAATAAGCTGAAACAGTCAAGTCATATTCTGCACGATAGTTAAAACGTAATAATACGCACATTTGCACCTCATATACTGGTAATAATATAGCACAATGTTGAAAAAGTAACATTGCATGATCTCTTGATATCATTGTCCTCAGTGTCCGATGTTTCAGTCGTCCTTTCCTGCCGGTTCACTGACGTATGAAAGGAAGAATCACTTGATATTTATGTGTAAAACGATCGCTTGGCATCTAAAATGTATATAAAAAAAGGAAAAGAGGATTTGCCTGTAGTTCAGAAGCCAGTAACGACCGCTCGTGCTTATCTCACGTGGTATACAAAGCAGACTCTAAGTCCACCAATCAAACCCTCGGCGCTGGAGTTAAGGGGCGTCTCTACATTTTGCATTTTCTAGTCTTCAAAAGTGACAATAAGCACGGACACATTCCGCAAATCCGCCGTTGTGACATTGGACATTTCTGCAAGTGTTGCGCAGTTTTCCGACACGAGCAGCTCCCCCCCCCCCTTCCCCCTTCCCTCTCCTGTTGCACAGCGAGGCCTATTTGCATGCAGCTCGTTTCGGTTGTCTCTACCTGTCTGGAGCTGGACGTGAGGCGACACGCTGCGTTAAAAGGAAAGCATGATCGACATTTGGCTGCATCGTGAGTGGAAGCCCGAGGGTCCATCCAATAAATCACTCAAAACAGCCGTTCGGAGAGGAGTTCACCTCCCAGCCGTCTGGGTTCAGGAAGGAGTGCTAAACCCTTGCCGTGTTGCACGGCTGAATAAAGTTCATTTTCAATTCAAAATGATCATATTATTTTGATAGAAGCAGAGAACAACCGCTTTTTTTTATTTGGTTATACGTGTTGGAACAAATTAGTCTCCTGTGACGTCATAATCACTGTAAACACTGTCAATCAACTAGGAAAACAAGACCACAAACATGCTGCAGTAAACATGTCTGTCTTCTGCAGAGAGAGAGAGAGAGAGAGAGAGAGAGAGAGAGAGAGAGAGAGAGAGAGAGAGAGAAAAGCCCTCATTGGTTGACTCCGGGTGTCTCTCCACACGTCTCTTATCGACATCCAGAAGATCCCACAGTTGTCTTTCCTCCATGTTTCTTTCCAGCTCTCCTTCTCCGACTGTGTTTGAATCTGCTGTCTCTTTTACTCTCTCTACCTCCTCTTGCCCTTTCTTTCTCTCGCCTTTTCTGAGTATCTCTCACTCACGTCCCTCCCTGAAAGAATGTCACTTTAAAGAAGCAGATTTGGAATAAACTGCGAGCAAAATATGGTCGTCCGGCTGGACATTGGCCACCGCGCTGCTGCTTCTTTTTTACGACAAAAGACGAGTTGTGTGCGTGAACAGTTGAATATGTGAGACTCTTAAAAGGTTTTTTAAAGACATTCGAGTGTAGATTTATTTATAGACGGAGCGAGGGATTGCAATAAAACTGGTGTTTGATTCAAATTAGCCTTCTAAAAATCTCAGTTTCTGTGAAACATTAACAGAAGAAAAGGCAAACTATTTACATTCCCAATTGTCTGTCTGTCTGTCTGTCTGTCTGTCTGTCTGTCTGTCTGTCTGTCTGTCTGTCTGTCTGTCTGTCTGTCTGTCTGTCTGTCTGTCTGTCTGCCTGTCTGTCTGTCCCCTTTCCACTTTCTTTTCTTACTTTTAATCCCAGCTGGAACAATGATATATCTTGTCTTGCGTTAACAACAGCACTCCATGAATCCTTTTCTTTGTCCGTGATGACGTCGCTCGGGACGGAAAATCTAATTTCCAATGTCCCCTTTTTTTTCTTTTTTTTTTTAAACGGAGGCTTTCTTGACTCGTTTCCTTTTTCCCCGGCAGTGTGGATCTGCTTACTGCATGCGGACGAGACCCTGAGCAGACGTTCTCCGGACCTCCCTGCAGCTTTCGGAGGGGGGTGGGGGGGACGTTGTCAGATGTGTACCCGGCCCTCAGAGCCCCTGGCCCGGCCGCGGGGATGGCAGCCTCTGCCCTGAACCTGAACGGCCTCGGAGTCATGAACAGGTCGGTGTTTTCCTTTTCGCCACATTCGGGCTCGTGTTGCTTTTAAGCCGAAGCCGCTTTCCTCGAGAGTCGGAGAGGAAATGCATACTTTAAAAAAAAAAAAACGTGTTTGGTGGGTATTGTCTGTTGCAGGTGGGAACCTGTTCGACCGGACTGTTCAGATTGCTTTTTTATTTTGTCTACATTACAGAAAAATGTAATCAGATTACCTGTAATTACCTTCCAGTGCAAGTTGTTTTAGTATGTCACACTCACCTCATGTAAGTGTCTGATATATATATAGATATATATACAACCAGCTACTCAATGATATTTCTGGGTGTGTTTTTCTAACTGGAAAGAGGCCACTGAATGCAACACTTGTAACAGTTATAGCCTGAATACACACAAATCAACCAACCCTCTCCTCTCCGCAGCAGTAATCAGTTTCACTCCCAGCCAGGCTCCTCTAGTACCACCTCTCGATCTAGAACCAGTCCGGTGGGTCGACCTGTGCTGCAGGTTCCCGATCGGAGCACCTACTGTCAGCTGCTGGGTGGTGGAGCGCCGGGCGGAGGTCTCTACAGCACCACCAGCCCCACGGTAAACTACGTCTGAAAAACACTGGACATGTTTATTTGTTAAAGTTCAGTATCTACACTGGAACCTAAACAAAAAAAACACAAACATAACACTCCAGTGAGGGAGTTCTTTGTAGGGCGTTTCCAGAAAAATGTGAGTTAAATGACAAACAATGATATATTGCCCTGTCAAGCAAGCCTATCCAACGTTTGAAAGAAGAAATAGCACATATATTCTCTTGCAAACGATGCAGTTGAAGTCATTATTACATTTCGAGGTGTTGCTGGTATAACCAGTTGCTTTTTAAAGATAGTGTTATGTAACTCGTAACGTGTTAGGATTTTACGCTGGTGGGCATGTGACTTAAGCATGACTACAAAAGCACAACTAATAACTCCATCAGCTGACGGTGGACTCTGCCATCTCATAACAGATCTGTATTCAATGCGATGTCCGTGCACTATTCGTGTGGCTCCTCTGCACAGCCCTGTCTCTGCCGATATCCATCATGCCATGCAGCCTAATAACATGAGTAATGCTTATAATCAGTTATTAATCAAATAGTATAAATAGACGCATCAGAAGCATTAGAAGGCATACAGCGCGTCATTGTTGATGAACTAAAGAACTGAAAGAGGAACTTAAATGCCACAGTGTATCATTTCTTCCATCCGTGCTTTAAATAGACAACAAATGTATTCTTACACTGTTTCAGTGTGTTTGAGCGTTCATGGTAACGTGCTTATCTCTTGTGGCTAAAGTTATTAACATTAAAATATCTGGACGTATTAAGGGGGAAATAGCATTTATTTGTACTGGTCATTTTGGCTTATTTGTTTCCTCAATTAAATTGAATTCAACGCAACGCTCCATCCATCCGATCCACAAAGGCAGTTTAATTGAAAAACAGACAGGAACCAGACATGTAGGAGCTGTTTAACACCATGTTTGACTGAAATAAAAGCCATAAGTAAACAACAGAAATGTGGCTCTTCCACATGTAAATAACCCTCCCTTGATAACCCCCGACTTGTGTGTGTGTGTCTGCTCCTAGACGAGCCCTCGAACCCCGGGTCGAGCCTTCGTCTTCCCCCTTTCGCCCTCGCCGTCGTCCTCGCTCTCTCCCGGCCCCGCCCCCGGCGCTCGCTCCCCCTCCCCGCGGAGCCCCGAGCTCCTGGGGGTCAATGTGGGCCAGCGGGTCCGGCGACTGAGCTCGTCCGGCGGCGAGGAGCGAGGGGAAGGAGAGGGGCGGGAGGAGAGAGCAGGGGAGGCGGCCGAAGGAGAGAGGAGGGAGGAAAGGAGACGCCAGGCGCAGCTGCTGCAGATACACAGAGAGCTGCAGAACGTCGAGGTGACTCTCACATGTTTCTGCCTCTCGTCCGCTCTCTGTCTTTATCTGGGAACGCCAGAGCCGCCGCGCATTCAAACCCTGAAGAATTTCACTTGATTATACGTTTGCTGTGCACGTCAGAACAATGGCAGTAAGAAGTACACCAAAGTCACTCCGCTCCGTTGACCCTGAAACGTTTGCAGTTACTCAAACTGTGAAAGCCGAGCAGCGCAAAAGCAGAAGAGGGAAAGAAAAACCCTTTTTTTTTTGCTTGCATTTTGATAACGATGGAAAATTGGACTTCCAGTTATTGTCATTCTGAGAAAAGGGCTTTTAATTTGATAATATAATCTTGTAATAATGTTTCTCAGCCTCATGCAAAATTAGCGTCTCCCGCCGTCATGGTCCATCATCCCCAAACTCAGATTGTAATCTCTCCAGTAATCAAGTTTGTGAGTCCATGTGACGAGTGAGCTTTTGTTTTGCCTCGGACTGTTTGTATCTCTTAATGTAAAAAATATGCATTGATTAAACTAAAGATAGACTAAAATGTGATCATCAGCTTCAGACTACTACTGTTCTCTGCAGACGGCAGGCACTGTTTTTCCTTTCACAGTTTAGTCAGTTTAGTGCCAAAAATTGAGAAATTCTCAAAAAATCCTTCCTTTTTCCTTTTCATAACACTGGCAGGAGATTGTGATGATATTTTGTGATATTTTGTCGTCACTAAAGTGGACACCAGTGCACCTGTGAAAGGATTAGCGCCCTAAAATATGAAGAAATACATCAAAGAAACGTGCTTATAAATAAACCAAGGGAACAAACTTCACAACACTCGAGCCTTTCTGTCTTCTCTGTCTTCCAGGTGAGGGGAAAAGTGGGAATTTTTGAGGCCCACATTTCCGGAATTCGTGCCCAAGTGCTGAACACGGAGCTCCAGCGGAGCCCTCGCTCCCCGCGACGAGCAACCGGCCAAGCCCCTCCTCATCCCGGCCAAGGAAACGCAGCCCTCCAATGCCCGATGACCCACCCACGAGAGAGTAGAGCTCTCTGGGTCGTCCAAAATGGACAAGAACGGGAGGAAGAAACTACAGAGGGAGAAGGGAGAGACGGAGGGCGGAAAGAAGATGAAAGGGACAACAGCGCTACGAAAACAAACACAGAAAACAAGACTCCGGTCGGTCAAAATGGCTGCCGGTCGGAACCAACGAGGCAAACCCCCGGTTTAGACGAAGCGTCTGCCGCTCGGGGTTCCCTCGAGACATTGAACCAGAACGCAACAACAGACGGAGAGGAGAAAGGGGGAGAAAAAGACGGAGGGGAGGTAGAAAACAGACACATTTTGGGAGGTGAAAGCGAACGGACAGAGAGAGAAGTGACGGTCGAGAGAGAGGACCGGGCGTGTCTTGAGACGCCGCTGCAGACGGAGGCCGGCAGGTTGGAGGTTCACCCCGAAATCGCCGCTTCTCCTCCGACACGGAGCGCGGAGAGCCCGCCTTGTTTGCCGGACACCGATGACACCCCGAACCACGCTCCTTGCATCCCTCCCTCCATCCCCGCCGTCATCATCACCGACCACGGCCTGGAAGGCCAGCCTCAAGCTCCCGAAGGCCTCGGGTCCGACCGAGGACTCGGCTGCAGCCCGAACGCGGGTTCGAGCCCCGCCCCCGGGCTGAACTTCTCCACCCACTCCCTCAGGAAACTGTCGTCGTCCTCGGCGTCCTCAGCCGGTTTCTCCTCGTCCTGGGAGGAGTCGGAGGAGGACATCTCGAGTGATACCGAGAAAGGGGAGCAGCTTCTCAACCCGGCGGTGCTCACGTCGCAACAGAAAGCAGTAAGTGAGAGCGTCTGCTGGTGTGTGTGTGTGTGTGTGTGTGTGTGTCTCCAGTGTAGACCTTTTGCAGTTGTGAATGGCAATGACCTCCGGAAACTGCTTCAGCCCGGATTGCCGAATATCCCTCTCAAAGGGAAAGTTAGACAAATAGATGGTCTGGGAAGGTCAAGGGGCAACTGGAATTGGACAAAGTGTCACGATCCAACAAAATGTTCTTGGATTGGATCCAGTCTGAAGTAGCTGGAAAACAGGTCAAATGTTTCATCCATTCTGTGAAATATAGGTTGCAGCGGAGGCTAATTGCCCGTTGACAGCTGGGATTGGCTCCAGCGCCCCGCGACCCCAAAGAGGAGAAGCGGTTTGGATGATGGAAATATTGTATTTGCTAACACGGCGGAGGACTCAGACGGTGAACCTCGGCATGTTTAGAATTTGAAACGCTCTGAACTGGTGATTTGGCAACGAATCTCGCTCAGATCTGGGAAAGAGTCCGTCTGTGGGTCTCAGTTAACGACCGTGCCTCAAAACGTGTGTAAGTGTGATTGTGTGTGAGTGTGTGTGTGTGTGTGTGTGTGTGTGTGTTGTGTGTGCGTGTTCGAATGGGCCCGTGCATGTTGCTGGGTGCTCCTGTGTCAAATTGGCCAGAGCTCTCTGCCTTAGTAATGGTTGACATTCACAGCAACAAAGCTAGCTCTGTGCCCCGACCTGTGTGTGTGTGTGTGTGTGTGTGTGTGTGTGTGTTTGTGTGCGTGTGTGTGCAGGGGTTTTATTCGTGTGAGGGTAACATGAGGGTGTGTGTGTGTGAGAGAGAGAGAAAGAAAGAAAGAAAACAAGGGTGATTGAAAAAAGGGAAAGCGAGAGAATTTGCCAGTCACACACACTTAGGCTCTGCCTGCATTTGGACGCCGTTCAAAGAGGAGGCTGAGGCCTGTTTGTGTGTGTGTGTGTGTGTGTGTGTGTGTGTGTGTGTGTGTGTAGGTGGGTGGATGTGTTTTTGTTTGTAGCCAGGATGAGTTCACAGGGCCATTTCACTTCTGCTTTGAAAAAGCGATTTAATGAAGGATTGTGTAACTCATTACATGCCAGCTTCTCTGCAGCGATGTCCCAGAAGTGTTTTTCTTGAAGAAACTGCCAAAAAGAAAAAAAAAATTTTTTTTCCTGCGGCTTAAGGACGGTCGTGCTCGTCATGTCGACTTCGTATCAGTTGAACTGTCGTGAATCATCTGTGAGCTCTGGAGCTGAGAGGTGACCATCAATGCAGCACCTGCGCGCTTCCAGACACACTCTATAGATCCGCGAATCCTCCAAACCAAATAATCCACGTTCGCGTTCATCATGAGAGGCAGCCAGCAGAAATAAATTCAATATTCATGTCACGATGCCATCTAATCGATTGATCCCCTCCCCCCTCTCCTCCTCCTCACTAAACTAATGCATCCGGCCCTCTCAGGTGACATTGGGCTCCAAACTATTTGTTTAAATGAATTTGGCTGATTGGATTTGAATAGTGTTTGTGTTGCTCTTTGCATACTCGTGGTCATTCTTTTAAGAAAAGGGACCGAAGCTCTTGATCGAAAAGCCGACTGAGGTGCCTGAGGGCTCACTGCTGGCTGGCAAACAGTCTGGATGCCACACAAAGACGTCAACCAAGCTCTCGTCCGTAGCCTCGCGCAGTTTCTGGGGAAAAGCCGGCGCAATGTATGCAGGAGGCGAACATGCAGGGACACATACACAGCGTGCTAGCTTTGTGTGGGAGGTGTGTGGGAAAGAGGAGAGGAGTGATAGCGAGAGAGGACAAGAGCTGCAGAGTAAGACTGTCAGAGCGAGAGAGAGAGAGAGAGAGAAGAGAAGCATGGGAGGATAAATTGTGTCGCAAACTCTAGCCAGGTCCCTTTTTCTCATTGCGATTGACTGCAGGAGCGACTTGACTTTGTTTGACACTGAACTCTCCACCTAAAGGACGTCACTCACACTCAGATGTACGCTCGGACGTAGACGTGTGACTCTCGACACACTGGAGAGAAACATGAGAATAAGGACTCCCCACTCATCATTGCTTCTTTGTAGTTATTCAACCCGAGTAAGCGTGACGTTTCAATGTCCTGTATAAACACATCTGCTCTGCCGCGGTCATCAGCTTTTTGGATTATATCAACTCATTTTTTTTAAGGAGTGTTACACGCTTAACAAGTAGAGGCTGGAAGCTGAGCAGAGCCATATATAGACTCTATCTGGCTGATCTTTTGACTGCTGGGCATCTCTCCAAGGCTGGAAGGCACAAATGTACTGACAGGCTTTCCAGAGTAAATTGGCAGAAAAAGGGCACCTGCAACAGATTGGTATCTTGTTCTTTTTTTTTTTTTATTATTATTATTATTTCAGTTGAGTCCTGGGGAAAGGATCGGCCCGCGGCGGAGTTTCTTCTTCGCTGAGGTGAAACCCGGTTGTTTGCTTTCCGTTTGTACTTTTGCCTTTAAGCATCGGCTCCACGCCCATCAGAGGAGTTTCAAAGCAAACACATGAAACCTCGTGGAGATGCATGAAAAAGCTTCTTTGTCAAGAAGATATCCAGAGACTTAAAAGGGTTATGAAAAAACAACTCGCCAAGTAGCATTAACACATAAGATAATGTACACAAATACCACTGAATCCCCTTGATTTCTTACTAACAATAAGTCTTCAGCTGCAGAAGATTAATGATTAATGCAGAACTCACTTTGATAATTGGGTCAGTAGTTTGACTGGTTTATCAAACGCAAAATGCAAAACATGTGTCGGCTCTTGTCTTTGAATTATGATCATTAACTGCTTTTCTATTCTGTTTCACAATAAGATGAACGGAAAAAAGAGATCTGACGTTGTTTATATTCTAAAGATAAATACATTCGCTTATGTTCTAAAAGAAAAAAAAGATTATTTGAAGCATTTTCAACCCGCTTCGACTGCCACTTTTGAAAATGTTTTGTACTCATACTCGCTGCCAAAACTTGGCGGGAGCGGCTCTTAGGCCTGTACGTCGTATCGAAAAGAAGAAAAAAAAAACCACAATCATGTTTTCAGCTGTTCAGAAAGATTGATGAAAGAAACCCTGAGCTAGAGCAGCACGGAGGCCTCACCATGACACACACACACACACACACACACACACACACACACACACACACAGCATGTGATGCAGGAGGCACTGCGAGTAAAGCTCGGGGCCCATCTGGACACATTTTGATACACGTGTTGTTCATCATAATATGCGTCCATTATATAAACAGATTTGTCTTTTGGAATGCGGACTGCACCCGTGCTGTGAAACACACACACACACACACACACACACACATATCTGCATATAATGTAGACACACCCTCTGCACACACCACATTGCAGCACAGTCACTGTTCTCGAACTGCCGTGCTGTCACCAACGCCACACTGACTCACATCCCTTTTTCTCTCTCGGGGACCCGAACGTGAATCTTCACCTGCGCAACAAAAGCACCGCTTGTTTTGAACTGGAAGAAAACGCTTCTTTTTTTCGCTTCTTCATAATGTCCTGAACTGTAACTCGAGCGGGTCGGCGCACACACGGACACACATGCACGCACACATACCGACACACACACACATAAACACACACACACACACACACACACACACACACACACACACTGTGTTTGCGCTGCAGTGGAAAATCTTCGCTACCACAGCGGCCGGTTGCGTAGCAACTCTGTGACGTCAAACTGAGTTTCCCTCTCACAGCTGTGTGTGTTAGTGTGTGTGTGTGTGTGTGACAAAGAGTCTGTAAGTTTATGGATGTGTGTCCAAGTTTGTGAGTGTGTGTGAGCGCCTGCTTGGTTTATTGTGTAAGGGGAAACACGGGTCAATTCTGCATTTGGTGTTTCTGTGTGAGTTTTCTGGTGTATGTGCATGTTCAAGAGAGAACACACACTCTCTCTCTCTCTCTCTCTCTCTTTCTCTCTCTCTCTCTCTCTCTCTCTCTCGCCCCGGTTAATGAGGAGCGAGGTCGACCCGCAGTGGCTGAGACTGACATTTTGGGTGAAGGAGTGTCTATTACTAGCATGGCATCCAGTGCATATGTGTAAAAGTGCGGTTTCACATGGTTTCAGAGCTGTCAGAGACACGCTGGGGGAACCCTGCTCTATGCGTGCATGCAACCTGTTTGTGCAGAAACAGATAACAAATAACAACCTATATTTGTATATATATATATATATATATATATCCGAGTGGCTGCATATTAACACGACCTGGGTCCTTCTGCTCGTCGGTTTCATTTGGAGTGCTCTGACTTGCGGCTCGATCTAGTCAGACGTGCTCTTCAATGTTCCATACGGTGACCTCAATTTGGAAACACGTCCTCCTTATCATCGCACAACAGTGTGTAGCTACTGCGTGAACTGATCCGCCACATCACAAACATCTCGCCACGTCTTATTTGTTTCTTCCTTCAGGTGTCCACTGCTCTCGCCTTGACGGTAGCCATCACTTTATTTATTTATTTTTTTCCCGCGAAGCCATTCATTACTTTTCCCACTCGTCGGCCTCGGCTGCTGAGTGATTTATCGTGCGCTCTCCGAGCCTTTAATGCACCTTGTTTAGCCTGCACCACCCTAAGGGCAGCTTCATGTTGTCTGCATGCATGTGTGTGTGTGTTTGTGTGTGTGTGTGCTTGTAGACGTTGCAGACTTAAGACAGTAGCAATATTTATATCTGCAAGGGGACCTTGTGGTGAGTGATATCAGGCTTGTTGTTTCCGAAGCACTTCTCCGTTGAAAACAGAAGCCAGCATCAGTGTTTCCCCTGCTGCTGCTGCTGCTGCTGCTGCTGCTGCTGCTGCTGCACGCGACACATCTGTAACCCAGAGTCACCCTCTGCTCAACCCTCTGCATGCCGGTGCGCGATGTCTGGTTGCCTTACGTTACACTAGTTATCTCGGTGAAAGCAAAGAAGCAACAACACGTGTGCGTTTCCTCACGCGTTGGTGGCGACGCCGTAATCGCACAGTTTAGCAGACAAGTGTGCCGTTAAATGAATGAAGTCAAATAATCTGGGGATGTGGGCGCTAATATTCGGCTGGTCGATGGTAAACTCTACGCTTCAGGGCCTCCGTGCTCTCTCTCTCTCTCTCTCTCTCTCTCTCTCTCTCTCTCTCTCTCTCTCTCTCTCTCTCTCTCTCTGTTGTTTACGGAGGGCAAGGCCTTTTTTCTTTCTTTCTTTTGTTTGTAGTCAGCGGCGGCGGATGTGGAAAATACTGTCGCTGAGGCAAGCGGCACCCCCCCCCCCACTTCCTGTCTGCAAGAAGTTCCTTCTCTTACCATTTCCTCTCTCTCTCTCTCTCTCTCTCTCTCTCTCTCTCTCTCTCTCTCTCTCTCTCTCTCCCTCAATGGAAACTTTGCTGTGTTTTTTTCTGATCTCCTCTTGTCATCCGACTGGTCTGGGGACAGAGATAGGAGGGACAGAAAGAGACCGCCGGAGAGCGACGAGCCAGAAAAAGATGAGGGAGGCTGACATCGAGGGAAGTTTTTGGCAGAGACAGAGAGGTTTAAAAAACAAAATTGTATCCCAGTTTTGGGTTCATGTCAAGCTTTGCTCTTTGAAATCTTTAAGTCCATTATAACACATAAAATACAAATGAGCTACGTTACAAATAAACCAAGGTGACTGACTGATAAACACGCCAATAACTGAGATCTGAGGGAGTAACTTCTGGTGGAAAACAGTGCACACACTGATGGACAAACACACTGGCAACACCAAATGAAGGCTTATGTTTTGTTTAGACGGATCATCAAGTAAAAGCAAATTTAAATTAGTTTCATGCGTTACACATGAATAAACAGCAGCAAATGACTTCTGTAAAGTAGTCGTCGCTCCAAGAAGATATTTTGCATGGAAGTCTAGAAGATTATAAAAAACAAACATTAGTATATTCCCTTCAATTCAATCAGGTGCTCTCATTGGCTGGCTGGACTTAGCGGTGGAAGACACAGTGTAGTCTGCATTGTTGATTTCCACACATGGTTTCCTGCTTTGCATCTGTAGATATTTATGTATTATTCATATATGTATAAATGTCTGTTTTTCCATCTTTTGAGCATCCTAACCTCACAGCTTTGCACGTTCCTAAAATGCTTCCACAACCGCAAAAAAACATTTTTTTCCACACAAATCACCTCTGTTTGAACACACTTAGCGAGTGTCTGTTATCAACCTGTCACACGTCGAGACACGTTCATTTCCACAGACACACAAAAGGCCGTAGTCGCCCCGGCTGTGAAATGATTGTCTCACGAGCTAAGAATCCAGATGTGCAACGGCTCCATTTTCACTTGACAGATGTTGCATGAAGTCACCAGGAACAACGCCGTTTAGGACGTTTCCATTTCGTCTGTTTGGCTGCTTGTGTTGTAACTTCTGTCACAATATTTCTGCTTCTCACATTCACGACAAACACACACATGCAGGTTCCACAATGTAGAACAAAAGAAAAGTGTATGAAATGTACATGCTTTGTCCTCGCAGTCTGTCCATTTTCCCAGCACACGGTGTGCATTCACACTTACTCACCCACTCACTCACACAAAAGCACACAAACACACACACACACACACACACACACACACACACGCACACATATGCATGTCATGGGGACCCATGACTGATAACAGCCTGGTGGGACCCGCCCTTTCTGAAGTGTGTATAGTTATGGTTTTTACTGCTAAAATCACACACACACACACACACACACACACACACACACACACACACACACAGACACACACACACACACACACACACACAAACACATGCACACACACACTTAGCTCCATCTGAGTCTTTCGAACCCTCTCACTTGTGTGGAGATTTGCGTGTCTATATTATGTTTGTCCCCTGTTTTGCCAATCAAATGATGCACAATTGCAAACACACACACACACACATGTGTAAATCTCGTGGTGCACACGTAAAAAGAGGAGCATGCGTGCCTGAGGCGCTGCGTTCCTTAAAAGCGCCTCGGGAGAGCCGGTCGCCCCGTCTGACGGACAGAGAGCCCGTCGGCCACCATGTGGTCTGCGTGGCTGTATTCGGTGTGGAGCGTTGTTGTGTCAGCGGGAGCCATCTTTATCATCACCTTCATCCACCTCCGCACCAGCCACCTTCAGGTACTGTCGAAAAACCCACGCGGAGCAGCAGAGCGCCGCTTTCATTTCCCTCCGCGTCGCGTCGACTGAGCGCAGGAGGCTTTTCATCCCTGGATTTAGTCCTTGTTTAGGGGATGTTTGACAGCTCAACTTTCAGGAGTTTTGATTTTATTGAGCAATAATATATCCGGTAAATAGCTGGAGTCATTTTTATTTCATCGCACATAAACCAAACTTCTCCTCCTCCTCCTGATTGTGTTTTAAATGTCTCGAGCTCCTAAATCTACACACTTTGACAACGTCTGTTATTACTCACACGTGAGATAGACCAGACCTTTCTTTCTTTTCGCTCTCCATCTCTTGCCCTCAACAACTCTCTCACACACACACATGCACACACACACACACACTCACACACACACACACACACACGCCAGCTGTAAGTGGGCATTGTGGGAGATGGATGACAGCCTGAGTTGACAGAGAAAGTGCAGACCCTGGCTACTTCCCAAGCTGTAGTCTGATACTCTTGAGCTTTCTGCTAACTGGCCAAAGATGGTAGAAAAAAAGTTGAGAAGGGAGACGAGGTGGGGGTAAGAGGGGGGGGGGTCAACGTTCAGTTTGACTTTTACCTTTCTGGTGGCCTAAAAAGCTTTATCTGTATCGTGTTAATGTGTAAGGAGAAGCCGGGAGCCGCTGAGGCAGATGCCAATCTACTGACAAGTGGATCAGAGAGCAAAATGCAGCAAGACGGAGAGTTTTATTTCAAAGTTTCTGGTCGTATTCTCCGCGAAGAATCACATAACAGCGTCAGTCACTTGAGAGATCTGAGTTGAATCTTTTTTTTTGTTTTCTGAAACCGCAAAGGCAGCATTGTGTGTTTTTTTGTCCGAGCTTCAGCGAAGGACAGAAACAGTTCAAAGATTTTTGCCCCAAGAAATCAATTCAGTCGACTTCTCGAAACATTGAACTCTGCGACCGAACTTTCCATTGTTGCACTTTCGAAAAAGGCAAACAGCAATAATCCTGATTATATCCTGGTTTCAAGCTCTCTCTCTCTCTAATTTCAGATGACCTGCTGCGGCAGTTAGTTTCCACCATGTGACCTGTGTGTGTTTGTGTGTGTTTTGCTTTTTGCAGAGTTTTTTTTCTCTCTCTCTCTCTCCTTCAGTGGTGCAGAAAACCCTTCATGTGACTCTTCTCCCCTTAGACAGAAACAGAAAGAGAGAGAGAGGGGTGAGAGAGTGTGTTTCTGAAGGCGCGAGTATGTATGTGTGTGTGTGTGTGTGTGTGTGTGTCTCTAACCATAGATAGTCATGCTATCAACTGATGGATTTTCATCAGGTCCAGATTATGTGACATGGGTTATAGATCTCCTTCTATGGTCCTCTTCTCTCTTATCTTATCCATCCTCTCCTCCTCTCATCTCTCCTCTTCTCTGGTTATCTGTAGACATAATATTATTTCTCCTGGTATTTGCCGACCAGAGGAAATCTCCCGTCTGTGAGCTCACACCGTTAACGTTCACGTTGCACCTTACACACGGTCCTTTCAGAGAGGTTTCCTCGTCCGTCACAGCATGACCTGGTGTCCGTTTCCATGTAATGTGTTTTTAGGAGGACGCTCCTCAAAACATTTGGGCTTTCTCTCATATTTCTCCGTCCTGCTGCCTCCACTTGTATCTCTTTTCCGACGTTGCACAGCCGAGCATTGTTCCAACCCACGGAACGAGACATCTGGAGTTTTTCCATCTGATGTAATGCTGCAGGCAGGAAAAAAGAAATTCATAAAAAAAACACTGTGTTTTTTTTGGGATTTGATGGTATTCAATAAGAGTGATTTACTGCAGCTTCAATGAGGCGCTGCGACATGTAGCGAAATAATAAAGTGGAATCTACTGACAGGATGAATTAGGAGGATCAAGAAGTTGTGTAGTAGCTTGTTTTTTTTTTGCTCATCCCAATATTTAAACTTGTACGTATCCAGTAAACATGAAAGGTAACATTCAATTTAGAGATTTTAAAGTCAGATATTAATGTCTGAGGAGCGACAGAAAACTGCTCTGAACTTGGAAACGGTTGATGTTGAAAACAACTCGCACTGTGTGTGTGTGTGTGTGTGTGTGTGTGTGTGTGTGTGTGTGTGTGTCTGTTGGAAACAGCGTGTGTCCCAGTTTGTCAATGAGTTTGTTTGTGTGTGTGTGTGTGTGTGTGTGGCAGGATTCCCGCGGTTCAATGCCTCTGCCAGGGACAGGGAGAGCCCTTGGAGAAACTCTGTGTGTGTGTGTGTGTGTGTGTGTGTGTGTGTGTGTGTGTGTGTGTGTTACCAGGGGAAACCCCGGCCTGATCCTGCAGAGTTTGGTTAAAATGTCCTAAAACAGCAGGGCAAAAAAAAGAGTGTGTGGGAGTGGGGAGTGTCAGGGATGCCTTTATAATGTGTGTGTGTGTGTGTGTGTGTGTGTGTGTGTGTGTGCGCGTGTGTGCGCACATGTGTGCGTTTTTTAAAGACTTACAGCTACTTAACAAAAAAGCGCCGCATCAGCCAAAAAAGCTCCAGAGGAGAACTTGATCTCTGGGCGATTTTAAAGCGAAACTTCTCGCTGCCATCTGAGGCGTCGGGCGTTGAGTACGCTCGCCTAAGTTCACCTTTCAAGTTCGTGAAGCACGTCCATGGCCCAATGCTACGTAAATATCTGAAATGAAAAAACAAAAGGCGAACATCGAAATCAGCGTGTCGATGAAACCTCATTGCGAAGGATAATCACTTTGTGTTTGTGTTTCGCAGCACAAGTCATGGAAGAAGATTAAGAACATGGTCTACTGGTCGCCGTTTGTCATGTCCTACAAGAAGAAATATCCCTGGATACAACTGGCTGGGCATGCAGGTACGTGGACACATGGTCCACACACACACACACACACACACACACACACACACACGGTGTGCAGTTTGTGTTAAAAAGAAGATGCGAGCTGCCTCCCTCTCATTGTGTGTCCTTTCACAGGGAGCTTCAAGGCGGGGGCCAACGGACGCATATTAAAAGTAAGACGCCGCCTTCCCACTCGATCCCGCCGTGTCTTGTCGTTGCGGAGGAAGTCCATGTTGAAGCGTTTGGGTTTCTAGAGGCGCCGCGCGGTGTTGGCGCTGAATCAGTGCCGCTCGGGGGGTTTAAAGTGTTGCGGTGCACCGACACACACATCTGATATCAGGCCGATACTGACTGGTGTAGCTGTGTGTGTGGTATCGCTGACAATGGGGCCGATCTATTGTTTCACACGGTATTTAATACCTGTTAATCCAATTCTTAAGTTTATTTCGGTTTTGGCGAATTACCGCATTCAAACATGGTTTATCCTTGAATTGTAGTTCCTTTTTTACAAGTCGATTGATATCTATGTATTAATTTGTTACATTTTCTTTGACAAAGTTAGGAAAGCAATGTTCAAGTCCAGCCTGATGTTGTCTCACACATAAATGAATGATCCCAGTCGCTAATTGATCAAACACCCGGGAGCTGACCGATGCTCGGACGGTATTTATCGGCTTTGTCGCCTTTTCCTTTCAGAAACACTGCGACTGCGAGCAGCGCTGCTTGTCGCTCCTCATGAAGGACGTGCTGCGTCCGTACGTCCCGTGTTATCACGGCGACGTGGAGAAGGACGGCCAGAAGTACAACCAGATGGAGGACCTGCTGGCGGAGTTCGACTTCCCGTGTGTGATGGACTGCAAGATGGGAGTGAGGTGAGCAGCCACGTGACACACCGGGTTCGCTGGAGATTTTTATCCCTCGGGAAACTGTTATTTTTAACGCTTCGGCCACCATTTTTACTCGCATTTATTTTTGCAACAAACCCGAGGGTATTTGGAGTTTAAAAAAAAACGCCAAAATGTCTGCAATCATCACTCACAGTGGAGCCAGGAAGTCCTTTTCTTTACACCCACGGGTGTTTACGTCTGCCTGTTTGTGTCGTGATTTTTTCCTTTCCCCCATTTCTTTTCTCGTCCGTCTGATCGTCTCACCAGACTCCTCGCCGCCGCCGCCGCGTTCCCAGATCTTATCGCACTTAACAGCTGAAGAGACGTCTTCTTCACACCTTTCGCCGTCACCCTCTCTCCTCCTCATCTCCACTTCGTCCTCCTCCCTCTCTGTGTGCTCACGTCTGTCACCCGCACCGCCTCCTCCTTCTTCTTCCATCTCCTTCGCCGCTTCACACTCCTTCTTACTCTTCTTATTCTTCTTCTTTTCTTTTTCTTCTTTCTTCAGGACCTACCTTGAGGAAGAGCTGACCAAGGCTCGTAAGAAACCCTCCCCGAGACCCGACATGTATCAGAAAATGGTCGAGGTGGATCCTGAGGCGGCGACGCCGGAGGAAGTACTCCTGAAAGTGGTGACCAAGCCCAGATACATGCAGTGGAGGGAGACCATCAGCTCAACGGCCACCCTGGGATTCAGGATAGAGGGCGTCAAGGTAAGACTCACAAAGAGAAAGGTGTGTGCGTCTGTGTGTGCGTCTGTGTGCGTGTGTGTGGGGCCTTCCTTCCATTCTTTCTTCCAGTCATCTCTCTGTGTTTGTCTGTGTGTGTGTACGTGTGTGTGTGTGTGTGTGTGTGTGTGCGTGTGTGTGGGGCCTTCCTTCCATTCTTTCTTCCAGTCATCTCTCCGTGTTTGTCTGTGTGTGTGTGTGTACGTGTGTGTACGTGTTTGAGGGGAGTGAGGAGGGCGTCCTTCAAGGTCATGATCTAACTTCCTGTTTTGAACAGAAACTTCCTCTGATATACGTTTGTGCATCAGCTCCTTTGTCACACATGAGGTCTGTCCGTGGCAGCTCTCTACGCCTTGGCATCTGGCACTGACATTGTACACAAACACACACACACACACACACAAATCTCTGCTGTCTTTATTTGAGGGTTGTGGCTATATAAGGACATTTGCGGCCTCCCGGTGGTCTGTTGCCATGACACTGAGGGTTATCCCCAGAAACAGAGATGTGTGTGTGTGTGTGTGTGTGTGTGTGTGTGTGTGTGTGTGGGTGTGTGGGTGTGTGGGAAGAAATAAAAAGTGTGGATGTGCAGTTCATGCGGTTCATGTGCAGTTCTAGATTGTATGAGCTCGTATGTATGTGAAAAGTGTAATTGTGTGTGTGTGTGTGTGTGTGTGTGTGTGTGTGTGTGTGTGAGAGAGAGACTTAGTTTTAAGACGTGAACCTTAAAGGGTAAAGTAGTTGTGTCTCCAAATAGTATCTCGTTGCTTGGCAGCCAGCAGAGTAAGAAACGCTGATTTATTTCACTCTGGACCGACCAACCGGTTGATGACACTGCTGATACTCTGGAAGCTACTTCCCTAAAAATACAGCAAAACAAAACAAAAACAGCAACATTTAACATCATGGAAGTACAACTTCCTGGTCCGTCACGCGACGCCATGAGGCCCCATAGACTCACATTGGTAAAGAGACATCAGTAAATCTATATTTAACTCAGTAAAAACACTAACTAGCCCTTTATTAGTTGGAATGCTGCAAGCATTCCAACTATTGTTCTTCAAATCTTTATTAAACTTATTATTATTATTATTATTATTCTATTTCTTCCATCCGTATTTTGGACCTCTTCAACTCTTTCATATTTTCAGCTACAGAAAAAAGTTCAATTATAAAAATATTCAGTTACCTAAGGACACGATGGCTGAGACCTTTCATATTTCTGACTTTTCAAATCTTTGAATTATTAGGCTTTTTATGATTTTTTTTATAATGGGACCCAATGGGGAAATCTTCAAATCATCTTCAACTTCAAACGTTTACAGTTTCTTCATACGTTGAGCTTTAGACAATATTTAAAATTCCACATGTTGACAAAACCTTCAGCTATTAATCTACGCTTTTACATTTTTCATATTTCCTCAAATTTTAAAATTATTCAGCTTTTTATAAAAAAAAAATGAATGGTTTCCAATGAAGAACATCTTCAAATCCGCTTTCAACTCTTCAACTTCAAAAAGGTAAAGGCTCTGTCATGCCTCCAGCTAGAGACACCATTCCACCTTTAAAATGTTGACAAAACGTTTAGCTGTTATTGTATTACTCATCTTTTTGATATATCCTATATTGTTTTAACTGTCGGCGTTTTCGTTTTATAGTTTTTCCGCACCTTTTCTGCCTTTCTCATTATTGTGTGTTGGGCAGCTCAGAGCAGTGACGTCATACTCCAGAGCGAGGGCACCTGGCGATACACATATTTTAAACTTGCTCTCTACTCCAAACCGTATACTCTTTGGACATAATTTATAGCTCAAAACGTTGGAAATCTTGTCTTCTGCCGTAAACTGCGGTCGATAGGAATCCAACAGATAAGACGTGTTGAGGTCCGACTGAATGGGAGAGCCGGTCCGTCCCCAGCAGCAGCCCTTTGGTCTGTGCATCTACAGGCAGCAGGCACGTAAGCGGCCGCACACGCGAACGGGTGGCGCACATGAACGGCCGTGCTCGCGCGTGAATGGCAGCACACGTGAACGCCCACTAATGTGAAACGGCCGCGCGTGTAAACGCTCGCCAACGGGTGCGCCCGCGCCTCAACGGCCGCGCGCGTGCACGGCCGCGTTAACGTGTTATTATGGTCGCGTGCACGTTCGTGTGTGTGTGTGCGCGCGTGTGTGCAGGTCACTTTGGTTATAGACGTCAGGATTAACAGCGTCACTGACGTTCACGTTCTGAGGTTTAACAGATGGTTTTGTAAATACTCAATAATATCAAGTGTCTCACTAACTGCACCTGTAGATCAGTGGTTAGCAACTCCGTCTTTGGAGCAAAGGGTCAGTGGTTCAAACCCCACCTATGGCAGATTTTAATTTTTAAAAAAAACTTTTTTTTTCTTCTGTTGGACTGGACACTGTGGCGGGCCGGGTCGTATGTTTGACACCCCTGATTTAGATGATGCAGTTTTCCTTTCAACTTTTCCAATTATACATTTAAACGACAAGAATTTTCAACAGTTCAATTAAATGACTTTGAACTGTAAAATTTTAGCAGGTATTTTGCCTTTTCTATATTTTCAATAATGATTTGCTATTTATTTATATATTCATCTATTCCGCTATTTTCAGCTATATTAATATATTCATCTATTTTTACATATATTCAGCTATTCTTTCATTTTCAAATATATTTAGCTATATTTAGCTAATTTAAGCTATATTCCACTATGTTCAGCTATATTCAGCTATTTCTTTCAAATATTTCAGCTATAAGCTTCAGCTTTTAGCATTCCAACGCATTTTCAGCAGGAAATGCTCTTTCTAGTTTGCTCTAAAAGTTGTATTTTTTTAAAGTAGTTTCTACCGTTACTTTCTGTTAAAGGAAACACTTTCATTATGTGTCCATTTATGTGAAAGACCGCCTGAAGATCTCCGGGTCGTTTTTTTTAAATCTTTTTCACGGAAGTCCAAGACTTTTTCGGTTTTGTGCACCAACTAGAAACTTTCATAGGAATTGAAAGAGGTCGCGCCTCCAACGCTGTATCCAGTTCTCTCTATGTACTATTGTTACTACTGTACGGTTTGAGTACTCCAGTACATTACATGTGCTATGCTAAACTATGCTAGTTTGCTCGATTATTTGCTTTTTGTGACGCCTCCCAAAACAAGTAACTCTGAGAAACTGCGATGGCCATTTTTTTTTTTTTCTGCTGTATTTTCAGAAAATGCAAGAATAGAATAAATCAAAAGTGTTTCTTTAAATGGCTCTGCTTAGCAAAACAGTCGAAGACCTTTCCCTGCTTTAACTCACAGCTAAACCTCTAAAAATACCTTCCCTTCCTTTCCTCCCCTCATTGTTTGTTCCTCTCCTCGGCTCCTTCCACTTCCTCGCTTCCCGTCCTCTGCTTCGCTCCTGGCCCTTCCTTCTTCCACAAACTAAATAGTAACATGTATTTACGGGCTGAACATCCCTTAAATTATCGCTCGTCTCCTAATACCAGCGGTGCTGTAGTACACGCCAGTACAAATAAACCTAACGTTAAGCTCCTTTCCTCTCCTTTTCCTCTCCTCCTCCTCTCCTCTCCTCTCCTCTCCTCTCTAGAAGGAGGACGGGACGGTGAACAGAGATTTTAAAAAGACAAAGACAAGAGAACAAGTCACCGCAGCCTTCCATGACTTCGTCAAAGGAGATAAGGACATCCTGGTGAGTGTGTGCGAGTCAAAGCTGTTGAGTCAACAGCTGAACGGGACTCAAAAAACACCTGAGGAATTCAATTTCAAGGTGTTTTTTTCCTGCGATGCTAACTGGGGCGGGGGGGAGGATCTGATTTGAGCTGAAATGACAACTGACAGCAGCAGAGAGGACAATATTGTATCACATAAGTTTGAGAGCAAAGATGTGATTGGCTTAAGGAATCTGGTGCAGATTCTGGTTACTTTAAAGTGAACGCCCCACAATCAGCTGATAATCTAACATGAGTAATCACAGAGAGAGAGAGAGAGAAAGTGGGTGAAACTGGCTGAACAAAAACAGAAACGCTTGTGTTTTTTTGCTTGTTCTCTCCTCAGAAGAGTTATCTAAGCAGGCTGAAGGAAATCAAAGACACTCTGGAGATCTCCCCGTTCTTCAAAACCCACGAGGTAATGTTCACTCTGCAACTGGTTTATGTCTGTGCTGCAGTGCCGGGCCCAGCTCGGGACGTGGGAACGTCCACGTTTTCTAAACAGCGCAGCACATCCTCTGAATGAAGTCCCAATTAAAGAAATGACCTAACGTGTGACTTAAAGTACACGTCACAGTCCTGGTTGCTGTGTACTTTGCGCTATTGTCACTTATTGACTGAGCAATTAAGTGTAATTTGGTGGCACCAACTCACTCAAGCAAACACGGAAATTAGACAACACATGCACACCGCGTCACACACGTACACATTAACATACCAGCAGGCGTAAATTCAAGAAGTCGTTGCAAGAAGTTGTAACAAAACAGGAAGTGAGATCATGTTTTTTCTTTTTTGTTAAGGGACACAAAGACAAGAGTAATGTTGAGTAAAACGACTGTTTCCTGTTTTCTTATCCATCCCCATTGTCTCGCTGTGTCTCCGCAGGTGATTGGCAGCTCCTTGTTGTTTGTTCACGACAGTAAGGGAAGGGCCAAAGTCTGGATGATTGACTTCGGGAAAACCACGCCCCTCGCCGACGGGGACGAGCTGACGCACCGCGCGTTGTGGGCCGAGGGCAACAGGGAAGACGGTTACCTCTGTGGACTCGATAGTTTGCTGGACATTATTTTAACCATGTTGAACTCTGAGACTTGAGCTCCGAGGGGTTCAAAAAGGAAAAAAGAAAAATGTCCGAGTGAACATTTTGGACACACAGGAACCCACTTCCATTCGTTCTTCCTTCCTCCAGGATTCATTCACAGACGCTTGTCGGAGCGGCGGAGCGGCACGTCGTCACATACCGTTTGCGTTGGCCGAATCCGTTCGTGGATGCGACCTCGCTATTAATATTCAGGTTCTCTCTCCTTCACGATTATTTCCTACCGTTTTACTAAAGTGAAAACAGCAGATCGCTTCATCCAAACTGAAGTCAAAAAGTGATATTTCATATTTTTCTTATGAAACAGATTCTTTAAAAAAAAAAAAAAAAAAAAAAGACCCCAAAAACAGCGATGTGTTCATTTGTCTCAGTCTGTCTGTGGCCGAATTTTTTCCCACTGAAGACGTAAATTATTTAAAGATGGATTATGAATATATGAATATACAAAAGTGTTTTCCAAAACAGCTGGGCACTGTTGTTTTTGCCAAACATTACTCAGACGGGAGAGAATAGTGTGTTCTGTTCAGGAGTATTTTTCAGAAGCGGATTAATACACGTCCGGTGTGCTCGTGAACGTTTCGGAAAAATAATACCTGATACCCATCAGAGCCCACAGCGATCGTAATGAATGAACAGTGCAACAGGAACAGGGTGACTCATTAGGACATTAGGACACGATGACAGCATGAATCAAGCTTCAGACACACAGACGGTCAACGCAGGATACAATTATTGTTGGTTTTGGTCTTTTTTTGCGGGATTTGTTGATATTCAAAATACAGAGGTGAAGAAAATATCTCCAGAATTGTCATTTAAAGCCACTATGTGTGAAATTTAAACATTTCTGACTAAAAATAAGAAGAAAAAAACAGCTAGGGCCTCATCAGACAGAGGACATTTTCTTAAAGTTAAAAAAAAAAAAAAATGTGAGGAGGAAACCGTCGAATAAGTGCTAACGTTAGCCTAGCACAAACCATGAACCGTACGCTACCTGACAGTTTAAAGCATTTTACAACATCCAAGCCTCTATCCAGCAAATCACCACAATAAGACACAACCTTAACGGCGTTAAACGTTTCTTTTTAACTCAACTAAATGTGAAAGCTTCACTTTCATTGAAAACACTTGTGCAAAAAGCTGCTAAAACGCCGTCTGTCTGCTCAGGGCCTGAAGACGCTGTCACCACGTCAGCAGTGTACACGTAGTGGCTTTAAAACACGCACGTTCAAACGTCCATATTTGACTTTAAATGTCTTGTTAAACAGTTATTCTCATTTGTTACTTTCTCCTTTAAATCACAGCTAGATTGCATATCTTCCCAAGTATATATGAACTCCATTTTATTGGATTTTTTAAAACGTTTTGACCACGATTTCGACACATTTCCCCTTTTCTTTTCCAAACAATAATCTGCACTTGATACTATTTCCACTGCTAGAGGTCGTTCGGGTGAGTGTGTTCACAGTGGGAAGCAAAACTAGTCTTTTATCTGTTTTTAACCTCATTTAAACCGGTCGTAGCTAGAACGCAGACACTGTAAGTCGGTCAGTGAGGTTTTTCGGTGGCAGCCATGTTTTCCTCCACAATAACCCGGCAATTATGTAGAGCTAAATTATTCAGGTCGGAGTAGTTTCACTATGTAAAGGAGGGCATCGTTTCATAATCTAACATATTTTGCAGCCAACATGGCGTCCGTGGTCGTCACCTAGACAAACACTTCCCACCCTTCTCACACTTTTGTTGGGATTATTCACAATGTACAATGAGATTTATTGTGGTTGATGTAGTTTTTCTGTAACATTATTTTTAGTGTACTCCGAACACTTACAACAATGAACAATCGTATTTAAGCTATACAGTGCCTTGACATTACAAAGCCAAGTCAGACAGCTGAAAATGTGTTCTTATTTTAAATGTTATGACGGATTTTCCTCTTCGTCTTAACCGTTTCAGTGCGTAGTCTCGGGTGCATGTTTAATATCCTCTTAAAGTTTGGGCTTAACTTGTATTTCATCCTGTTTTTATTTATAACATTATATTATGTTTTGTTTTATTAATGGAATACTGTGACATTTTGAATTTTGGGCTGTTATGTTGCTTCATCTTCAAGCATATGTGTTACAGTATGAGTGAAAGTCAAACAAAGCATTGGATACGTCGATAGAAAAGATATCCCCATTTATTTAAATGGAGAACGCCAACATTCGTTTAGAAAGTGGTCCAGCGGATAAAGGAGAAAAACACGTCTGTAACAGGTTCTTGATGAACAATAAAAACTACACATAGTATGTAGAATTCAGTCTGCCAGATATTTAAAATGCAACGGTTTCCATTAATGTTTGCAGTGACAGTAGACGCAGAAAGAGACTGATTATAATTCCATGCAGTGCCTTTTTAAAGGAGTAGTTCAACATTTTGGGAAATGTGTACGTTTATTCGCTTTTTGTGCATTAAACAAGATGATTGATACCTCCCTCGTGCCTCTGCGCTAAATATGAAGCATTCGCCAGCAGCTGGTTCACTTAGCTTAGCATTAGGACCGATGGATTGAGTAAATATTCAAGATATAATGTGATATGATATAATCTGCGCTTCATTACATTTCCGTTGGTAGAGATTGTAGAGATTGTTGAGTGTGTTCTCACAGGGGAAAGTTGAGGTTTAACGCTGTCATACTTGGTCAGCAAGATTTTCCGTGACGGTCGTGTTTCCTCCACAGTGACAAGGCAATTATGTTGAGCTAAATTATACCGATCACAATAGTTTCAGTACGTTATGGAGGGCTTTGTGTTGAATTGTGGGTAGATATGTATGCTAATTAGCTTCATTGCAGAGAGTCAGATGAGATGATCGACACCTCTCTCATGCCTGTACTCTCGAAATGAAACGCTCGCCAGCACCTGGTGAGCTTAGCACCTGGTTAGCTTAGCTTTGCATAAACACTGGCAACAGGGAAAGAAAGTTTCTTGATTAAACATTCAAGATATAACGTGTTAAGTAGTGAACTTTAACTTTTTGGTGTCAGCATATTCCAATACCTTTGCTTATGGGCTAGCTATTTCAAGGCTTTATGCTAAGCTATAAGCTAACCAGCTGCTGTAGTGGACACATATGACCGTTGTATCGCCTTTCCCGAAATGTAAAACTATTCCTTTAAGACCTACCGTCTTAGCTATTGCTTTTGCTCCTTAATGTGCACGTATAGGGTTGTTTGCTAGTGAATATATTGTTCTGGTTTGTGTATTTATTTGGATTGTTCCTTTAAAAAAAAGTGTGTGAATACCGTTTTCATGTGTGACTTCCGTGAATTTCAGGGATCATCGAGGTCGGAGCTTGTAAATGGCTCAAACGACGAGGTTCAGAGTATTTCATGAGGACTCGACCTCTGGTCCTGACCTGAGGAAGCCCTCAGGGAGCCGCACTGCTGCTGCTTCTCGGCCACATCGATTAATCTGTTTGCATGCGGCTCATTTGCCTTTCAAATCACACCCGTCCACAACAGCAGCGGCATCCGGAGCTGGTGGGAAAAAAAGAAATGACATGATTCAGCAGCCGAGAGGTTGTGAATGGGAGACACTGCAGGGATGTGATTTATTTATTTATTTTTTATAGATGGAGGGCGCAGTGGAAGGTGACCCATTTAGTAATTTCTGAGCATGCGGCACCTACTTTACACATTTGTTTGCATTTTTCTTACTCATTCTTTTGTTTGAAGTGATCATTTCTTATTGATGTTATGACTAAAACGTTCCACGAACAATACTCTTTGCATTTGGAAAATCCCCACATGAGAAAAGTTTGTATCATCCTTGAGCCTTACAGCGAGGGCTCACTCTTCATCGCTTGTAGTTCAGATCCCTTTGTGGAACAAAACCTTGTTAAAATAGACTATTATTGACTATTTCCACTCTGCAGGCAGTTTGACAGACATGTAATCACTTAAGAGGGCCATTGTTAAAAAATGATAACCTCCTTAAGCACAAAGTAAGCTGCGTTTGTGGATCTGTGGTGCACTCTGCTGCCACTTTAATGTCACTGCAGATGGATGAGCGCCTATAAAAGATCAAGTCAGAACCCAAATTTGCATTAGGAGAGGATTTTAGAAGACATTTGTGCAACACAATTATCATGACGTCCATTTACCATGGACTAATAATGCGCTATAGTCTTCTTATATCATTGTGTATTTAAAGTTATGAGCACTGATACAAATTAGTTATGCTTTGTAAAAATGATAATACCACATTATCATGCACTATATAATTACTCATAATGGTTTCACAATAATTTATAATCGCTGGTCTCTCACAGACTTTTTTTGCTTGGATCATAGGGTATCATAATTCTCATTGTTGCAATGTAGCATAATATTTTTTTTGTAATGTCTTATAATCACTTTTATTCTTTATTATAGTGAGTATAACTTTCTCTAAGTGGTCATTGTTTGCTTTAAGCATTGTAAATATGCATGGATATAATCATATTTTTTCATTTTACTTAACACAAACTCATAATCACAGTATAATGTATTATCAACACTTTAAAGTATTACTATGGGAATTAAAATACACTATGATCCTTGCAAAACGACTTACCAGAAATGATGACTTATTATGATACATTAATTATACAATTATTTATTATTTATAGTTATAAAGCATTATGAGGGACGATTATAAAGTTATAACTGTAAGAACATTATAATGCATTATGTCTATAATGCAGAAGTGAAATTATAAACATATATTGCAGTGGTTCCTTTACGTGCACATTTTATTACAGTTGTTATTATAACTGCCTCGTTGTAAAGTACGGTAATGAATGATATTTCAAACACATTGTGAAATCATACATGACGAATAGCAATAACAATCAATCTGGGGTTATGTTTGGGGTTATGTCCCCGTGCCGACGCGCAGCAGATGGCATCAGAGGCCCATTTCAAAGCCGAGGAACATTTTTTTTTCTGGGGCTGGCACGTGCGTGGTGGTAGTGTGACCACGTGTACCTTGTAAAACCTGAATTTATTCACAATAACACGCTCTCGGGCTTTGGGACGCTGCACAAACGTGCGCCTTGTTTTTCTCGCACGATGAACCAATGAGAAGCCGCGTTTCAGTCCTTACCTCCTGTCAACAGACGACGAGGACCAATGGGAGCAGAGCGTGACGCGAGGGCGGGGTGACGGACCAGAGCCGTGTAAAGATAAAGTCGGGCGAAGCAGCTGTAACTGTCTCGTGGCCTTTTTTTATCATTTTTTTTATATCATCTGTATCATTACAATGCATGTACATGTATGGATGCTGTTTAAATATATGTATGAACACGGAAATGTGTGCTGAACCAAAGTGGGCGTGTCCAAGCAGCGTAATGCCACGCATGCGTGGGTTGCGTCAACAGCACGGCTCTGGTTGCTGGTTGGTAAATAAGGTTTGACCTCGTGGTGGAGACATACTGGATTAAACACTACTGCCTGCAGCAGCAGCAACAACAAGAGGAGGAGGCCGAGTAGACACCTGCAAGAAAACAGACCCCCGCCCCACGCCCCTCACCCCACGCGTGAACGTCCTGGTTGTCCGCACGTTTATGCAAATTAGACAGAAGGGTCGTTTTAGTTGGACTCGCGCGCGCCGCTGACCTCGTCCGACAAGAGTTAGAAAGACAAGCGGAGACGACGTTTACTGGTGAGTGTCCACTATCACGAATGCTTCCTAAATATTAAACATGCTTTTAAAAATATATGTATGTAAATAGATATATTTGTTATTATATTATGTTCCTGGTTTGTGCCGTTTACAGCTGGTTCAACAAATCCTGCACAGCTTGCGGACGTGCCCGTCGTCCCTCTTGTAAACTTTACCGAGCTTACGTGATTTAATTCCTGGTCCGTTACTTTTACAACAAGCTCACTCATTTTTTTGTCTTCTTATTCTTTAATTTCAGTCGTTTAAAGCAGCTTTAATGACGACCAGTTCAACAGGGTGGCTCGTCTTTTTCCTTGTGTTGTGGCAGTGAGTCTCGGGGCTACACGCCCACGAGGAAGTTTCTAACCACAGGTTTGGGCCACGTTAGTTGGTTTGAGGGATTTATCTGCGTCGCACGTGAGGTAAGAGGTTTAAACCTGAAGCATATGCTGAGCGAATCCCTTTGAATGTCATTCCTATTAGTACACTTGCATTCATCTTAGTACTTTTGATCTTTTATTTCAAATCAATCTTTAACATTGTTTCAAGTACTACGAAATGTATACGAGTGGTACCTTTTTTAATGTGTGTAAAATCTTCCTATAATGTAAAAAAAAACTTACTTAACTCTGACACATATTCAATATTTGTAATGTGAGCAACCTCGTACATTCAGTACATGTACTCTGCATGTGCGTAAAGAGTATTTAGATCACTTCAAATGAGAGGTGTGTAATGTGATCCTTGACTCCTTTGCCCTCTGATAGCGTAGAAGTCTTAGTAGAGGTTTTATATCACAGCCAAGAGGTTGCAGCACAGAAATGCCAACGACACAAAATGTCTGAGGTCATTTCCTTTTTTGAGATAGTTTGTCCATCAAATGGCACTGACAGGTTTATTCAGAACAGGCTGAACTTTGTCACGACGCTTTCAAACGGGATCCTTATCCGAAAGGTTTGTTTATGTTACGTTGGGCGACGAAGAAAAATAGTTTTTCATGCTTTTCATGACTTTATGAGCTCACCTCTAGTAAACAGGAGATTTAAAGTGGTGCTATTGTGTTGATTAAGTGTTACTGATTTGTCCATTCAATCGAATAATACGCTAGTAGACTAGAGTAGAATTTCTTTCTTTGCCTTTTTTGTTTTTTAACTCTCAAATAATGGTAATAACTTCACATATCCAGTATTTATCACGCAATTAGCTGATAATTACCACTGTGTTGAGGCCAATGCCGGTGCAACACCTCTCCAAATGATTCTATTCGAAGCCGTCCTGTAAATAAATAAGTAATTTACTTAACTAAATAAAGAAATGACTGAAACCGATGAATAGTTGGCCATTTATTTAATAGTTAACAGCCAATGGATCTATCACTCTGGACTCCCCTTGTGTATTGCCGTCTTTCAGGAAACGTAGTTTTCCTCACGTTTCACCCCGTCAGCGGTGGCGAAGCGGCCGCTGCGGTGGTTGAATAACGTGGGGTAAATATTCCCGGCGCTTGGATCCGGATCAGCGGTTGAAGGGCAGCGGCTGGAGGCCGCCGGTAAGCCGCGAGATGTACGGCGCTCAGATATAGACGCATACTGCTGCGACGCCCGGCTATTTCCATAGCAGTGAGTCAACGGCTCGCTGAGGGCAGAGGAGCCCAGACAACAACTGAGGCTTAGCTGTGTGTGTGTGTGTGTGTGTGTGTGTGTGTGTGTGTGTGTGTGTGTGTGTGTATTAGCCATACAATACCATGTACCAACACAAGCCGGGCCTCACAAATACCTTGTCATGACCTCTTGTCGTGGCCTTTTTTTAGTTCTCCCCTCATTTTAATTCAGGTTATACAACGATCAGGTGTCCCTTCTCTTTTAGTTTACCTTTTCTTCTTTAGTATGCAGAGGAAGAAAAGCAGCGTGTAAACACAGACCGAGGCAACACACCCACATTGACAGATGGGAAGTTGCTCAATCTTTTTTTTTTTCTTTTTTTTTGCAATGAACAGCAACTTCTTCCTCATAGTATCAGATTTTGCAAGTTGAATTTGCTTCGACAGTGTTTGCAGCTCTGAGTCCTGCAGAAATGCACACACGTTTGTAGATAAACATTTGCCTTCTGCAGCCCTGTGTTGCTGCTTTGTGTGAAAGGTAATCTTCTTGAAAAACATATTCGCCCATTTCTCGTTTCTCATCACATCCCAAATCAATTAATGAAATGCTCAACGGAAAAAAAGATTTGAACACACCTGGGACTGTGATAGAGCCGCCCGATCATTTCATTCGGTAATGATTGGACGGGCTTCCCTGTCCAACAGCTGGGTGTGCTAACAATAGCCACGCTCATTGTTTACATTCATAATTATATGGTTAGGTTCATAAAGATCAATTCGGGGGAGTGGCTTTGGAGAAAGGCCTGAAGGGACAACGAGTGTCGCTGGATTTAGCATCTTTTGGGACTAATGCTGCTTTAATTGGAGTTAAAGGCGTTGCAACACCAGGCTGCTTTATTAATTATTTTTTTTACTAGTTTCTCAAGGTTACTAATCCTAATCTTAACGGGTTCCTTTGCCTCATTATCGACTCCATAGCTTTATTCCCAGCCAATGAGGAGCTCGTGCAGGATCTCGCTGCATTGTTGAGCTGACTCAGCTTAGCGCCGTGATAATTGCTTTGACAATAAAGTACAAAGCACCTTTTCTTTCATTATATATGTCATTGATCTGTAAATCATGCCGTAACCTGCAGTATAACCGCTTCTACTCTGTCTGCTGAAGTCGGTCTTCTCAGTTTTTCCTTTTGTGTAACTGGAGAAATGTTGGGACATCAAATCATGAATTTGTGCACTTACTCAGCGCTTGTGTGGAACCGTAGTCGCCCGATGACATCGCTGTGTGTCATCTGTGAGATATTTTGTTGGTTGGCGTGAACTACGCTAGTGAGAGCACGTAGCTGCTGGACAGAGGAGAAAGGAGCCTCAAATGTTAAGCCCCTTAGAGGCGGTCTCGCCCGGCGTTCGGCCCTCATTGTGTGCGAGAGTCGTCACACGCTGAGTCAGTCCGTGGTTTCCCAGAATACAACGCAGGTCTTTTGTGCTGCTGTCTTCCGAGCGGCCAACATTACTAATCAGAAATAACTCCAGACGGCACTTAATCCAGGAAAAAAACATCTTTGGACAATATTTAGGTGGCCCGTGGATGTTGAAGAAAGAACTAACGAGCAACTTTCACTGTTAAATTAGTTCTAGTGGAGTATTGTTCTGTTTCTTTCTAATTTACGCTTTATACTTTCTCAAGTTGGGGTTTGCTTTTGATCCTTCACCTTTTTTCAGGGACCCGGCTAAAGTCAAAAACTAAAGCTTGTCGAAGAGTCTTTCTGTTAATTACGGTCCGGTGTTTAATTAACGATAACAGAAAAACACGATCGTCCAATAATTAGAATACGATGCAGATCAGTGTTTTCTCCCGTCCAGCGTCTGAAAACACAAGTGTGGCCCTGAAGCAGGACAGATGACCCACTTTCTGACTCGGTGTGTGTGTGTGTGTGTGTGTGTGCCGCTACACGCACAAACACACACTGCTTTTGAAGCGGCTTTTTCCGTTGGCCCGAATCCCAGCTGAGCTGTGTTGAAGCATGTCGTCACACACCCACCGAAGAACAAGAAAAAAACACACTCAAAAAACACACACTCGGGAATACTGCGTCTCGGGAGGAGAGGAATGCAGTCGCAGCTCCGTTGAGAAGAGAGACGGACAGGTGAGAGAAGTGACTTGAACTTCAAACGGACCTCGAGATTTGTTCACATGCTCGTTATCGCAGCGTCAGCTGTTTTGAACTTGAACTTTGTTGAACAAAAAGATACGCCGCGTAGATACTTCGGAAAGGAATTGAATACTTTGAGATGAAACCTTTTTGTTTTCCATGAAAAAAAACCCCACTCTGGCAGGTGCAGAGAGAAACCTGGAGAGGTGAAGGGTGACAGCAATCCTTGTGCACGGAGGGAACCGTGCACACACATTCACTCATGCACAGAAATAGCTGGTTGCAGGCCGCCGCCAGCAGCCCTTCCCAACGCCTCCCTCCTAGTTTCCAGTGACACAGCCAGTCTTCAACCTCATGCACATTTCTGCGCCGCACACATGCATGCACGGCATACCGCCTTTCCTTTCTTGTGAGTGTGTGTGTGCGAGTGTGTGCGTGTGTGTGTGAGTGTGGTGCTCACCCAGGGGTTGGAGGTCCTGAGTATTTATAGACAAAGTGATAAAGTCATGGTCACCTCAAGATGTGACAGCTGTGTGTTCGCCTCCAGTGTTTGGCAACAGAACGCTTGTTGACGACAGGTTTTATGCCTTCCAGTCCACCTCTACGTCTTTGTCTTTGCGTTGTCACGCATTTTGACATCTTACCTGATTTTTTTTGTTTTGTTTGTCTTCACTCTGGTCGAACAGAATGTATTCCTCCAGGCTTCCAGGTCTACTGTGTTCAGAGAGAGAGATGCTGCATATTTAACAGGGATATTTGTAATTCTGTTCTTATTTCCCTGTCCTCGTCTCTGTCTCTGTAGTCCGTGATGGCCGGTGACATGATGCTAGTGATGCGAGGCTTGGCTAAGTTGAGCCAGGCGGTCGTGGAGACCCAGAGCAGCACCTTGCGCAGTGGAGCCGGTAAGTTCAACACACCTGTTGTTGTTTGTAAGGAACCCATAAAAGAGGGAAGGGTCACATTGACACCTAGCCGATAATACTCTCCATGGATTTGATTGTAATAAAGCTTCTTTGTTATCAGTGACTAAGTCGTTTATGCCTCCATGGAGACACAAAGTCCCTTCTCTTCTCTTGTCCCTCATGGGATCATTTTTTTAAACAGAAATATGAATCGTAGTCAACGGCAAGAGTCAAATATTTGTTTAACCTGTTTAATTGTGCCACGAGTTATACACATTACATTTGTCAATTTTAAAAGATCATTTGGCGACACAAGAAGCTTGTAGTTTATAACCGCTCGACATCTCTCGTGTACGTCACCGACACAACATGGACGTCGCTCGCTAGCTGTTCCACGCACACGTGTACTATTATCTTACCCGATGTGTTTTATCCAGCAGCTTTTTTTCAATCAGCCTGGAGATTATCTTCTGAAATGTACAAACATCTTAATTCACAATTTAAAAAAGGATAATAAGAAAAGAAAAAACCCATTGAGCATATCATTTACTTGACTTTGTTTTCTTTCTTTTGTAAATTCCCCCCACACGTTTAATTCCTAAATTTGACTCTGACCAATACCAGTGACATATAATGTTGCTGTATGTTTAGTTTGTAGTGTACCGAAGAGCTAACGAAGCTAACAACATGATTCATTTTGTTACTTGTATCTCAGGGCTCCCGGGCGTTGGCGCCGCCGTCCAGAGCGTCCAATCGGCTGCCGAGCAAGGCCTCTCTGCCGCCATGATGACGATGCAGGTGTGTGCGTGTGTCAATACTGCTGTGCAAATCGGCTGCATACGTTCAGCATTGACAACAACAACAACAAAAGAATGCTACGAGTGTGTTTTCTTCTTCTGAGAGTCTGCACGTGTGCGTCCGTCCAGGCGCTGACCGGCCAGCAGCAGCAGCAGCAGACGTCTTCATCGGAGTCCGAGTACGACTTCCCCCAGGACGACGGCGCATTCGCAGAGTTCAAGGAGGACGGCGTGGACTTTGCGGCGGATCAAACGGGAAGCGGTTACAATTTTGCGGCCGATCACAGCGCAGCAGCAGCAGCAGCAGCAGCAGCAGCAGCAGCGGGGAGCCATGTCGGCGGCAAACAGTCGCTGTTTGACGGGTACAAAGACCCGAGCAAGCAGTTCAGTGGACACACCAGGTCCCACCACCAAGACGCCAGGTAGGAGCCGTCTCCGTTGCACTCGAGCGTACACGCGCTCGTGCTGCTGTTTTTGGAGACTGGAGGTAAATGACTTTTTTTTTCTTTTTGGGCGCGGCAGGCACTTCTACAACCGCAGTCTGAACAGGCATCTGTGGGGACAGCTGTACTGTCGGCATCAGGCCGGTCAGCTCAGGAGCTACCACCAGGACCCGTCCACGGTCGGAGGGCTGACCGCCGAAGACATCGAGAAAGCGCGACAGGGCAAGAAGGTCGGGATGAAGTCCCACAAACAGATGGTGAGTCTTGATCCTGTCTTTTGAAACTCCAAACACCAGTGATGTGGAGAGAAAAGGGTCTTTACTGGGTATTTATTGGGTCTTTCTTCTTTAGTTGAGTGACAGTGCCAGAGAGAGGAAAGTGCCAGTGACTCGGCTCAGCAGACTGGCCAACTTTGGAGGTACAGTAATACTCTTTGTTACTCTGTGTCGAGCACGTCTGCAAGTGTGACTTTTTTTTTTCCCGTGGATACACACATTTCAGTCTGTGCAGTCGGTAAAACAATGATTTTAGTATCTAGAGAAGCGTCTTCACGGGGTTAATATGTCCAGGGTGCAAAATACCCGGTGGCCAAGTTAAAGTCCAAGATGAAAAAAAGACATTTTAGTGACGGTTGCAAGTGACAAATAAATGTCTTTTGGGATTTTAGAGGCCCAGCTGGAATTGTGCTATTGAGACTATCAGGGTGTCTGAAGTGTCAATCAAAGGGTCCTGGACATCCTATATTTCTGGAAAGACAACACAAGAATAAAATGATGAGGCTTCTCTCTGGTTGGTTTAATAACAAACATTGTGTTCTTGCTAGTTCTGCAAACCCGTCCCTGTCATCGAGTGCAGTGATTTTCAACCAGTGTGCCACGCGAGAGATCGATAAATTTGACTTAAACGGTCCAAAAATATGTATAATTTAGTTTCCACAAATCATGTTTCCACTGTTGAGCGTCTGAGACTGCAAGTTAGTGGCTGGACTAGTGATTTAAATACTCCTTATTAACCACATATATGCTGTATCATGCTACAATGGGACATTTTGTAACTTTGTTTGGTTGTGGGAAGCTGGAAAACACCGCTCTGGTGTGACTGGAACCAGCCTCCTCCTCATGGAGCTGGGGGCCTCTGGGATCCGGGCTGTCGGTGTTGTGTCAGCAGCACACGTCCTTCCCACAGTCTGTACTGTCCATAATGTCAAAACAACGCCACTGAATGCACAGCCGAGCGTTGAGGGGAAATAAGACAAAAGGTAAACGTGCAGGAACGTCAGTTCCTCAAAGTGTGTTGAGTCTTAGGACGCACCTTTTTGGATTTGAATGACCCGATGACCTCCACCCGAGACGCAACCCTGCTTGAAACCGCCAGCTTTAACACATAATATCTATAATACTGTAAACATAACTTGCTTGATAACTCCTGCCTCCCACAGAAGGGCAACATGACACTGGACTTGCCTTTTTAAACACTACAGAGTAATTGGGTCAAGCGTTTGTAACCCCTATCAGTGGACGTTGGTTATTGCCGAGATAAAAAACCTTGATAGTCAACGACAGGAAGAGAGTCCAGCATCATAAAATCTGTGAGAGTTTGTGTCGCAGATTGTTGTGCGTTAGTTAATCTTCTGTCCAACCATGTTGCCTGTTGTCTAAGCCTATTAGCTGTGACACAAAGCACAAACATGACTGCCGAGGGTATCTCTAGAAATCTGAGATTTAAATGATTTAAAGCTACGAAATCAATTCTCGAAAAAGTAATTGAAAAGGTCGCGTTATCACATACATGCAGAGGTCTGAGTCTCCAAGTCCAATGCACACAGGATGTTACTTCATTCAAAAGCTCACTTCATTCACACGAGGCGCTCTGAAACCGGCACAACCGGCAGCACACAGTTGGACGTGTGAGTCGGCAGCTCGCAGCTTCACGGCGGATGACGGATCAGCGAGCAGGTGGCTCAGGAGGTGGCGCGGAGCAGCCGGGGTAAACAAAACCGCGCTCGACCCAGAGCGGCGTCTCCAGCGCGCGGCAGAGTTCAGCCGCTGCTCGTTCCAAACCAACGTGACTCGTACAATGTGCTGTGTTGACACTGGGAACATTTAGGAGGAGGGGGTCGGCCTCTGGCTGTCCTTCACTCTCCCGCAGTGTTTGTTGACAAAGTCGGGCTCGACTCGCAGGCTCGCAGAGCGAGTGGAGATAATAAATGCAGGTTTTAGGCAGTTCAGGTGAGAAAACAAGCAGCATTTATGTGGAATTACAAGTCTGTTTGCATGTTTTCTGGTGACGGCGACTACAGCAGCTGCTTGGACGTCTCCATCTCCATCTGTTGCATGTTTGAACGGTTTTTGGGAGGAAACAGGAATATACATTAAGTGTAGTATATTAAAGTATCAAATGAACGAACAGAAATACTTTCCAGCGTGTTTAAAACGCTGCAGCAGCGTTTTAACTGGCACTAAACGCAGAGATCATATCGCCCATATCTGCACAGATTATCAGTGAGATCCTGATTTAATTTGAAGAGTTTTTTTGAGACCCAAAGGTCTAGTTATGGTGCTGACTTTTTAAAGAAACTCCTTATGCGCTGGAATACAGCCTTGGATCTCCAGGATAATCGTTTCAAAAACTCTTGTGAGTCGCTTGCTTGTGAGTCGCACTCAGCCGTCGGCCTGTAAACGCGCCCAAAAGTGAGATGACCCCGATTAACGCAGAGTTCACATGTTTGGCGAAGGCCCGCTCGTAATCAAGTGACGAGTCCTCGTTTGTCCGCCCGTCGTTCTTTAGATGTCAGATCTGTCGCCGGAGAAGCCGACTAACCGATTATGTAACGCTGCGTTATGTAAAGTGCCGAGCTCGGAGGAACTGGCTCCCAAACAACCCGACCGTGACTCGCTAGAATAAACCTTTTCAGAGGATTAAGTTTGTCCGGAGCTTAATTGTGAATATATTTAGACGACCACGTCCTCTGTTGGGTCATCCGGCCGTGTTTTGTTTTGTCTCGTGTGTCCGGTTCCGCGTGTCGTTCTCATGAGAGTGACATTCCTCACAGGCGACGACCACAACACTGGTGACATATTCTGACAGGTTCGGGGTGAAAGTCGTACCGCTGGCTCACGAAAAGGATGTTTTTCACGGCGCCGCAGCACGACAAGGAACACTATCATCATGTCTATTTTGTCATGTCACTCAACTTGTGTCGCGTTGTGTCTCCGTCAGGTCTCGCTGTCGGTTTGGGGATCGGCGCCCTGGCAGAAGTCGCAAAGAAAACCATGAGACACAATGGTACAGCAGGTAACACTAACCCACTAACGCACTCGCACTCGCTCACACGGACCGGCTGAGCTGCACGTGTTGCACTCCTTTTGTGTCGTTGCACTCCTTTGTGTCGTTACCCACACTGTGCGGTGTTTAAATGCCCTGATAGAGTACACGTCTGAGAGTCCTGTGCCTGTAAGGACAGGTATTTCTGCTTATTTACAACTGCATTTTTTTCAGTACCCATCCTTTTTTTTTGCGCATGTCGCGACACGCAGAGCACAATTGGCGATTTGTCTTGCCGCCTCTCACAGCAACCCGCCGCCTAAACGAACCTTCCCGCCGCTCTGCACGGGGAACCCGCTCGTGCCGAAACACAGCGAGTCTGAAGCGGCGTAGGAGAGTAAATATGTGGCGCTTGTGTGCGTGTGCGTGCGTTAATCCTAGCAGGGAAGCTAAGAGCTCCTGTGTGTTTGTTGTTAGTCTGTGTGTGTGGGTGTGTGTGTGTGTGTGTGTGTGTTAAATCGATGTGTAAGCCTCTCAAGGCAGCTTCAGACGCACTAAAACGCACTACCTGGTGACCTACTGACACATATACTCACACACTTCTGCAAACACATGCACATATTGTACTTTAAACTATTGATGCGTATCAATCTCCTGCACACAAAACAATTGTTTTACATTGCTACAGGATATAACACGTAATAAAAAGATGTGGCTCCGTGGTTTGACTCTAGTCCTGAGACACTGGTGAAAGGAGACGAGGACCGACCCCCCCCCCCTCTCTGTTTCGTGCTCCCGCAGGTGAGAAGAAAGGCGTCCTGGACTCCAGCCCCTTCCTGTCCGAGGCCAACGCCGAACGCATCGTCAGGACCCTGTGCAAAGTGCGAGGAGCCGCGCTGAAGCTGGGACAGATGCTCAGCATTCAAGGTGCGCGGCGGTTATTTCGGACCGGGGTTGTGACATTGCACCGTTGCCGCACGCCGGCGTAAACACGCAGGTAGCGGCGGCTGAGAATAAGTTGTGATGCAATTCAAAGCCGGTTTGTTATTCGCAGCCACGTCAAGCCAAAGTTCAAGGGCACGAAGCCGGCGTCGATAAACCCGCTGGCAGAGAGCCGCCGGGGCCGGATCGGGTGACGCGGCTTCTTGTTTATCGCCGTTTTCAACACAGGCTGCTGACTTTTCGCCGTCTTCTGGCAGAGTTCAGAAAACGTTAGCGTGTACTTTACACACACACACACACACGCTGCAGTGTAGGAAATTTTTTTTTTTTAAAAAGCCACAAACGCAGTAGGAGGAGGGAAAAGGACGTCGGCTGCCCAGTGTTTGCTAAACAGGCTCCAGCACAGTGGGGTGACCTTCGTGCGGTTATTTACAGAACGGGCAGAGCTTCGCTCCGTCTCCGAGGTGCTGACAGGTTGATTCTTCAAACTAAAAAGGTTGATTTGGAAAATGGACGGAAATGTCAAAGTCTTTTGTAGCTGAACAAACAAGCCGCTTCCTGCGAAGAGGTCGAAAAATGACTTTTAAAGTCTCACTTGACTTGGACCACTGAAACTGGAGTAAGTGAATCTGCAGGAGAACAATCCTGACAATGCCACGTTTGTGCTTCCAACCATTGTACCCTTTACTCTTTGTATCCAGTAAATAACAACCTTGAGAGGTCAGGAGCTATTTTAAGTTTGTAACACTGATTCCTCACATCATCAGCAATGTCCTTGTACTTTTTATTTATTGTACGGGATCTTGGTGATTTCCTTTTTGGCTTATTGCGATTCTTTGGCTTTCACTGTCAAGTCAACTCGGCTGAAAGATGAAGTTTCAGGTTTGGGAAAATGCCCAGACCGTCAGTATTGTTCACGTAACCCATGTTCAAGGTGCCCAAAGCAACGACCACACCCGCAGTTGACGCGCCGCCGGCTGCTCGTACCGCCGTGTCCGACGGCGGCGTTTCAGCATCGAGGAAACGAGCCGCGTCATCAGTTCAGCCGGGCCGTCGCCTCCGAAGCGGCCAGCCCCTCCCGTCCACTGCAGACAACGGACTCACGTGCGTTTCTGCATTTCAGACGACGCCTTCATCAACCCCGAACTCGCCAAGATCTTCGAGCGCGTGAGGCAGAGCGCCGACTTCATGCCGATCAAGCAAATGACGGTACGCGTCGCCTCGGGCGTCGACGTTGTCGTCGAGCCGGCTGTGAACTCCCCTCTACCTCCACCGGGTGAACACAGTACCCTGATAGTAAAAAAACATGGTGTCCGTCCCCACAGAAAGCGCTGAACAGCGACCTGGGTCCGAACTGGAGAGACAAGCTGGAGTCCTTCGAGGAGCGTCCGTTCGCGGCCGCGTCCATCGGACAAGTTCACCTGGCGAGGATGAAGGACGGCAGGGAGGTGGCCATGAAAATACAGGTACACTGGGAACGTCTGTGTGTGTGTCTGTGTGTGTGTGTGTAGTACATTCTCACCTTTACAGATCAGAATTGCGTCGGTAATGAGGTGTCGAAATGAGATTGTTATTTTATGCTTTTTCAGCCTTTACAGATTATCTGTCTAATTGCCGCCTTCAAGGTTTAATATAAATGCTTTTTAAATTAGGGAAGCGATTTGACGGCGACATTACAATCTCCCGATGGAGAATAAATGCAGTCGCCGTACAGGCTGTAATTAAATTATACTACAAAGATGCATGAACGGTATTTCAAAGTGAGATTCTGAATAATAAAAAAAAGACTCGCACAAAAGATGCTTTTCCCTCCAGTAATGATCCAATCAAAGTAAACCAAACTCTTTCCGTCTGTTCGTTTTGTTGCCAGTACCCCGGCGTGGCGCAGAGTATCAACAGTGACGTCAACAACTTGATGACGGTGCTGAGTATCAGCAACGCCTTGCCCGAAGGTACACATTCACAAACCCCACAGGCGCGCTCGCCCTCTTCAGTCACGCAGCGGCGGCGCGAACGGGCACAGCGTCACGCTTCATTTCTCCGTCTGCGGGCTCGTTTCCCGCGGCGTGCTGTTGTCTTCGTCTCCCCGCAGGTCTGTTTCCAGAGCACCTGATAGACGTGATGAGGAAAGAGCTCGCGCTCGAGTGCGACTACATCCGAGAGGCCGAGTGCGCGAGGAAATTCAAGTGAGTCTTCAGTAGAGTCGTTTGTGCATGTTTCTGCGTAATTGCACCCACAAACCTTTCGTTTCCTTTCTGTATTGATGACGTACATATTCATAATCGTTCAGGAGCAGCCGGTGGCAAGTGGGTTACTCGCAGTTATATTATCTTAATACTGTGTTGGATTAATTCATTCAAAAGCAAGAGTTGGATGCGATTTTAAGGTGTCACACTGCTTGTGCTGCTTAAAATACGAGCATATGGATTAAAATGAAATATCAAAGATCGAGATTCAAGCTTAAAAAATGATGAAGGCCAGTTTGGAGCTTGTTTTTGTCGTTGTGCCGGGAATTAATCACCAAATTAATCAATCAATTAATCACAAAAGCCTTCTGAACGCATGGTCGACTTGCAGAAGAGAGCCTCCTGTCACACAAACGCATCTCTCTGGCTCAAGGTCATCCGAACCACTGCCACTGCCAGCTGCGCGTGCCAGCTAAATATGAAAATATATAGATATGACATGCCTCGCGTCACCCGGATCAACGTCTTTGTACCTCTTCGTCGTTGTGACCCAGGGAGCTGTTGAAGGACCATCCCTTCTTCTACGTGCCGGAGGTGATAGACGAGCTGTGCAGCAGCCGCGTCCTGACCACAGAGCTCGTGCCCGGGTTTCCCCTCGACCAGGCCGAGAGCCTCACGCAGGATCTGAAGAACGAGGTGCGGCTGCTGGGCGTTCAGCCGAGTGGCGTGCGCGTTCAGAGGGATGTGTGTGTTTGTCTGCGTGCGTGTGTGTGGGAGACATAACTAGTTTCTTTCTAGTCCCGCTCCCCCCCCCCCCCACCCCTTCTTTCATACCTCAGTGCAGTAAACGTCTCCTCCTCCTCCTCCTCTTCGTCTCAGATCTGCTACAACATCTTGCTGCTGTGCCTCCGAGAGCTGTTTGAGTTCAGGTACATGCAGACTGACCCCAACTGGTCCAACTTCTTCTACGATCCGCAGACGCACAGGGTGAGTCCGTCTGCAGGCCGGAGGCGACTGTCACTGAGCGGTGAGGGTCGAGGGTGATGAAAGTGATCTCTGGATTGTCTCTCCAGGTGGCGCTGTTGGACTTTGGCGCCACGAGAGGATTCGACCTGAGCTTCACAGACATCTACATAGAGGTCAGACGGTTTATTGGCTGAATCAAACGTAAAGCTGCAGTTTACTCGTGCCGGACGTTTGTGCGGCGGTTTAACTCGCGGTGACCGGCGATGGGGAAGTGATTTGTGCGTTGTGTGATTGTAGATAATCCGTTCAGCCGCCGAGGGCGACAGAGAGGGAGTCCTGAAGAAATCTATCGATATGAAGTTCCTGACCGGATACGAGTCCAAGGTAATATTCCTTCTTTCTGCGTCAAAAGTGACCCGTATTCCTGCGCAGGACGGTCCATTTCATTATTTTTCTGCCCCTTCATGTCCGCAGGCGATGATGAGCGCCCACGTGGACGCGGTGATGATCCTCGGCGAGGCCTTCGCCTCCACGGGCGACTTTGAGTTCGGCTCCCAGTCCACCACGCAGAGGATCCACAACCTCATCCCCGTGATGCTCAAACACCGGCTGACGCCGCCGCCCGAGGAGACGTACTCGCTCCACCGCAAGATGGGCGGCTCGTTCCTCATCTGCGCCCGGCTCAACGCGCAGCTGCAGTGCAAGGACATGTTCCACACGGCGTACCAGAAGTACTGGGAAGGCCGCACGCCGCCCTCTCCCTCGGCCTGAGCCGGCCGCCGCCGCCGCCGGGGCCGCTAAGGCGGTTTGGGTCGGACAGATCGGAGGGGCCAACGGGCGAGGGGCACGTCGGTCGAGGAGGGGTGAAAGCAGCAACTTATGTCCCACTTTGGGACGCCCCCTACCACTAGCACTTACTCGTAATTACAGACATCTTTTTCTTTTTCTTCTTTTGTTTGAGAGCGAGACGCCGACGCGGCGTTTAAGAGCGAACTCTCTCCACGTGGCCCCCGAGAGGACGGAGAGGACGGAGAGGACTTGAGGACGGACGGACGGGACAAAACGGCCTCGCGCGTAGTCGTTGAGGTGTAGAAAAACAAATTTAATTTTGGAATTTTATCTCTTCACTGATGATTATGCGATATTTTTATTTTATTTTTTTTTTGCTTTGCTGTGTTTTGTCGAGCTTTTTTGGGGGGGGGGGAAATCGGAAAAGTCACGTGTCGCTTAATAAAAATGTATTAAGCCAGAGGACTGAACTCTAAATTGAAAAGCGGCAGTCATGTGGTCACAACCGGGAAGATTGATTAGATTGATCGATACATATCGATCACATCGCTTCGTCTAAATGGAGACGGCAAAATAAAAGGGACAGTTTTTTGATCAGAGCTAAATTCTTTGTCAAGAGGTTCAGGTTGCTGTATTAATTTGTGTAAAGTGTGACAAACTGTAATTTGTCAGCGTTCACACACAAGAAGGGCTGACTTTTACCGTGTGTATTTACTGTATCGGTGTGTCCTTTCCTATGATTTCTGTTGCCGTTTATGACTTTTAGCTTTTTAGGGACACTTGTAGGATCGACGTGTTGAACGATCCTCTGGGTTAAAGAGCGATTTTACCAAGATTGTGTTAAAAAAAAAAAAAAAAATCTATATAGAGCATCTGCTGTAGATTTCTCTTCAAACTTTGAGCATCATGAATCCAGTTGATTACCAACATGTTGGCAGGAAGGCTCCGAGCTTTATTTCACGTTTAGCTCTCGTCTCTTAAACCACACGAATCCACGTCGCTCGCTGTCGTAAAAGCCGAGCGCGTCGACCTGCGCTCAGTCGTGAACGCTAATGAGCCGGCGAGATGGAAGGAGCTCGTCCCGATGTCGCCTCGCGGGCTCACCTGGCTCCCTCCGGGCGGTAATCTCTCTCCGCTCGGCGGCGGGTGTGAAATCCTCGCCGTCACCTGGCTGCTGTGCGACTGTGAAAAACATCTCTGCTTCTGCTGTGTGTGTGTGTGTGTGTGTGTGTGTGTGTGTGTGTGTGTGTGAAACTCAGTCGTGACGGCCTCTGGTGTTGAAACCGGGAAAAAAGGAGAAGGGAAAAAAAATGGGAATAACAACACGGTGCCTGTCGTCTCCAGTGGAAGGCTTTTTATCTTTTAAAATATCGACTTTGTATTTCATATCGAGACTCTGAGAGAAGTTTAAATGTCCCAAATCAAACTGAAAGTTGTGATCCCCGATGTTGAATGAAAAGAGTAAATGTTTGATACGCTGGTCTCGTGGCTCTGTGTTGTCTTTTCTCTGTTTGATACGAGGCTTTAAAGGACTGCCGCCCTTTTTAAGAAACATTAAATAATGTCAGCTGAGTTAAATAAACATGGAGCTTCATGTAAATCACCCAGATTTTGAGATAAAATACAGTAGAGAGGGAGGGAGGGAGGGAGAGAGAGACTGTCTTCCTTATTTAGCAATGTCTGGCCAGCAACTGGGGGGGGAAACTGGCAGAGAGCCTGGGAAATGAGAACACACAGATATTCACAAAATATACACATGTACGTAAACATACAGGCAAAGGAGGCGAGCCAGCCGTCCCACAGAGTGAGTGCATGTTGGTAAACCTCCCCGACGCCTTTTCCTCTCTGATTCTACGATACGTGTTGCATATTCTCACTTTTTCCAAACGACTGCGACGCTGAAAGAGTTCAGCCCGTTGCACATGAAGGTGGATTTGTTTGATTTTTATGCGAGCAAATTTGTTGTTTGTAATGAAATTATCTCCAAATCTTTGCTCTCAATTCTAAAAAATTGTGTTTTAAAAAAAAAAAAAAAACCCTCAAAACGCAAATTTGCTCCAAAAAAAATAAAATAAAAAAACCCTCTCCAAAAAAAATTGCTAAAAAAATGCTCTCAAAACAAAAAAAACAAAAAAAAATTGCTCTAAAAAAAACGCTCTAAAAAACAAAAATGCTCTCAAAAAACCTGCGCTCTTAATCCAAAAAGTTACTTCTTTTTTTTTTGAGAGCAAAGGTTGTTTTTTTTAGCGTTTTTTTTTTTTTATAGCTATTTTTTTAATTGAGAGCAAAGATTTGGAGATAATTTACTTACAAACAAGAAATTAGCTCGGGAAAAAAAAGACACATCTACCTTCATAGTTGTAGTTCACCTCGGCATCCAGCACGCGGCGCTGTTGTGTGTGTGTGTGTCCACATGTATCGACTACTAATGCAACAAAAAAAGCTCCCATCGGTTCCTGAGTTACCGACATCAGCCCCAATAAAAGAGCACAACACAAGCAGCCTGAAGCCAGCCGGGTAATCTTATGAAGCTTATGAATCTGGCAGTGAGCGTAATTGCTGCTTTATTAAACAATATCCTGTGAGCAGAGGCGGGAGCGGGAAACGATTGCACAAAGCAGCAGCGGTCATTAGATGCTCGTGGACTCCAATATATCACATTGATGTGACTGTGTCTAAATAATCCCATCCTCACGAGCGGATGATGTAACTACAGGATTGAGGCAGAACGCGCTAATCACAGAACGCTCTCATTTTGTAGGCCGCCAACCTGACGATCTTCAGCATTAATTAAGTATATTTTTCACTGCGAAGGGTTTAATATTCTTCTGGAAGCACAAGCTTGCCAAGAGATCCGTGCATTTGCTCTAATCCCAGTCAAACGCCATCTGCTGTTTTCCCAGAATACGTGATCTGAAACGGTTTTCTGGAGGCCACGTTTGACTCCCATGCCGCCAGAGAGTCTGAACCGCGGGGTCGTGACCCCCGAGATGGTTTGCAAAAGCAAGCCGTGCTGTGAATATGTCGTGATTAGAAGGTTTTTTTTTTATAATAACGGGGCCCCCGGGGGGGTTTGTCGCCTGCACTTTGGGCGTCGGCGTCGTCGCTGCGTTGCATCTCCGTGACCTGAATGTGTTGTGACATCGCGGCCGGCTCATGAGCCGAGATGGAAACAACTCCACACAGGGTGTGTTTACACTTTGAGAGAGGAGTGTTGTGCACCTCGGCGTTGGGTCAGGAAGAGCGAGCAGTGAGCGGTCCTTATACGGTGAGAGGGGCCTCTCAGAAAGTCTATACGATCCTCAGAGGAAAACCCTCTGTCGTGATGCGCGAGTCCAAGTTAAAGCGCTGTGGTAGTGAAGAGTGAAATATCCCTTTAATGATGACAGCGTCTCTTCAGGTTCAACAAGCTTATGGCCCAAAATAATGTGCAGGTCTCACAATAAATATCACAATACAAAAGTGCCCTTTTGGACGCGTTGAGTGTTTCATTGAATGCAACAGCGAAATGGAGGAAGTCAGGAAGTGTGCTCAGTGGACCTCTGGGACTTTTCCTCCACAGCCATTCAGTCGGGCCTCAGGATTTCCTAAAGGCACAAGCTGCCCGATGACATGGAGAAACCAGAAGCAGGGGAAAGGGAAAAGACAGTTACATCTCAGGAAACCCCCCGAAAAACAGAGAAAGCCAGACGGAGGTGATTACAAGAGAGAGAGAGAGAGAGATGAATCCGTATCGATCGAGTAAATGAGTCATCTCTGAATTAAAGAAGTAATATTAACTGTTACCGCTCGTCTCTCCGGCTCCTCGGCGGGTTTCCATGAGAGCTTTTCTTCTTTGTCGCTAAGGTAACCTGGACGGCTCGGGAGGCGGAGGAAGAGAAGAAAAGGATAAATAATGTTGAGATAAAATATGCAATTCACTGACGGAGGACCAGTTTCTGCAAAAATAATGTGTTATTTTCTGAGTCTCTGTATGTTTTCCGCTTATTCTAAGTGATTCTTCTTTAATCCCATTGGATGAGCATCTCTATATGGACATAGTAAGAATACAATAACACACATTTCCTACTTTCTCTTTACATTATAGATTATATTTAAGTCACCGTTTCCATGTCAGAAGCTCTAATTTACCTTCTTCGTCCGCAGTGAACAGCTCAGGTGGATTAGGATTAAAGTGTGATCACAGTTTGGCTTGTGTAAAAAAAGACGTCACATTTAGCTCTAAAATGATTAAATTCACTGCAGCATCAACAATGACGTGTCAAATATATGTAAAAAAAATAAAAAATCCAAACAGTTTTCTTCATGATCTCCATTAAAGGCATCAACCATGTTCAGAAAGATGTTTATTCATGAGTCAGCCAATTTAGCAAAGTCACAGAGTCAAGCTACAATTTTACAATAGTTAGTCTGCGTGTGTGTGTGTGTGTGTGTGTGTGTGTGTGTGTGTGTGTGTGTGTGTCTACAGCGACTTGACAACAGAGGCATGCATGCAGAAAACTGTACATGGCGGTTTCTTCATCTAAAGTCCAAAGAGCTCGCACAACACCACCATCGATATGATCAAGTGTCTAAACAACAATTATTTCAGATCTTTAAAGTTTCACCCAAACAAGCAAATAAACTCCAGCACCACTGCTACAGAAACACCTCTGGGAAAATGTGTAAGGCATAGAATATCATCACCATCACGGACATCATCATCATCATCATCATCTGGACAGCATATACACAGAAACACATTGGAAGTTGTCATCCAACAGTCATCATCCTGCAGTAGTACTCTTAAAAGGCATTTGGCTAAGAGGATGAAGATCCTTAAAACCGACACGGAAAACACAAACAAAATCAAAGAGTAGTGGACAACAATGAAGAACGGGGTAAAACTGTGAACGATGCACATGAAGTGTGATGTTTTTCAGGCGCAACCAAGATGGGAATGTGTCTCTTCTTCCTCCCGGAGAAGCTGCAGGACATTTTCTGAATCTGTCCCATATTACGAGAGAGGTAATAATCTGCATTTCTGTGTGTTTTTATGGTGTACTAGTAGTATTTTGGGTCCGACTGGAGTACGTAACGGACGCTCGCAGCAATTTGGATCCCCTTTCCGTCATCGCTGCGGCTGATGAAGCTGAGCTGGTTTAATTATCTTCAGTTTGAGGCTCTTTGACTTTTAAAACTCTTGTCTACGTTTTCAGAGACGTGATCTGTTGACGCCGCTGCGTCTGGATCAACACTTCCAAAGCAAGTTTAGTTCAACACAACAACTTGTTTGATCGCGTCTCGCACGTGATACAACTCTCCATCTTTACTTGTGACCTTCGCACGTTCCCTCAAGGTCAAACTGAGGCCATATTGTGTATTCTCCAATCTCCATTTCCACTATTGCATCACTCACTCACACAAACATATATGATTATAATACTACGATCTATATATACACAATGTACACAGACGACAGGGATTGAACAACCTATTTTCTTCTCGTTTTCTAATTTATGTGAATTTTGGGACTTTTGGGATGTATGTCCTTTACAGACCCTTTGACTTTTTTAAACAATCATGATATGATGTAAGTGTGCGCACGCAGAAGCGGTCCAGTACTCGCGTGACACCAGCGGACAACTACGAGCACACGAGTCCCTACATTCTCACGTGGTAACGTGCAGGACGCGTCGAGCGTCTAAAGTTTTTAAAAGTGGTAAAGTGGGCTCTGTGGAAAAGGGTCTATGTATACGATGTGCAATAAAAATGTTCAAATAAAGTTGAATAAACTTAATTGACATCTTAATGGATCTTCGTCATGAAGTGACGGAGCGGGGCGGAGACGATGGTTCCCCAGAGTGTCGTACTGTTAATTGGATACATGTTCTAATAACGTGTAATATCCATCTGACACTGATTTACACATTGAAGAGGCAACACAATTAAAACAATTAAAATACAATAAGTGACACGAGGCGGGATCCTGTTTTTTTTTCTTTTTTTTCTTTCACACAGCTCTGTAATTTTTGGATGGCACGCATCTCATGAGCAGTGACTTTGGTTCTGGCCGTGAGCAGTAACGCTGAAGATGGAGAAGATGGAGAAGATAAAGGAGATGGAGAAGGTGGAGGAGATAGAGAAGATGGAGGAGATAGAGAAGATGGAGGAGGTGTAGAAAATAGAGGAGATGGAGAAGATGGAGAAGATGAAGGAGATGGAGAAGATGGAGAAGATGGAGGAGATAAAGAAGATAGAAAAGATGGAGGAGATGGAGCGGTACCAATATCCAGAAGAAAAGGCCACCGAAATAAACGTCTTTGCGTGGAGAGACTATATTTCATTATATTGTTATTGTTGGTATGAGCCAAATGTCGATATTGTTTTTGTCATTTTTTCATCTGGGAAAATGGAAATCAATATCTTCATTTTCTCACACGGTCCTTCCTTCTTTATTTCCGCCGTCATGTCCGAAACATGACGCCGGCTCTCTTTCATAGATTTATAGTTTTTAGACAACATTAAAAAAATATCAAAAAAATCACCGTCATACCAAATCACCAAAATACAAACACACAGCTTTTCTCGTGACTGTACAGTTTTGAAGTCTCCTCTTCGTCGTCCTCGTTCCTTTTCTAAACTAAACGTAAATGTGGTCTCGACCAATCAGGAGCGCTCGGGACAGAAGCGGTCATCTGATTGGTTCCTTCTCCTCTCAAAGTCTCTGCTCCTCTCTGTGGTCCAGCGGTCGATGGCCGTCACACAGAGAGGTTTTCCCACGAGGCATCAGGCGGGTCAAAGAGGTCAAACTGGTCACGTGATCCACCGGCAGGAAACACGAGAGCGACCTTTACTCAGACGTCCTGAGGAAGACTCTGGTCTCTGTAGCCTGAGGAGGAAAGGAGACGAGGAAGACTTGTAGAGTCTGAATGCTCGCAGAAATAATGGTGAAATCTGTAATCTGGCTTTTAGAGCTCCGGTTATGAGGGTTTTAAAAGCGCTGCGTGTAATCACCAAGTGTTTATTTTGAACTTTTGACCATAATTGCTTTTCTCCATTTCATTTAATTGAGAGAAATGAAAGCAACAAGCGAACCGGAGCTCGGCTGGAGCTTCATCAAGTGAAGCCCATTGGCTGGAAACCCATCACCCCAAAGCAGGAATCATGCCTTGAAATTGAGTAGTCTTGGATTGAAATGGATTATTTCTAATGGAAACTAATTCCATCAGCGAATAACACACTTATCTTCTCCATGAGCCCACATTTTGAAAAACAGACGCGTTCACACTCGTTGTGGTCTGGGGAGGATCACCGGGCGAGGATCGGTGTTGTTGGACAAGTGATCCTGTAACTTAAACACCAAGAGGAACCCGTCCTATTAATCTGCACCTTGTGTTTGTAAAGAGTACAAAGAGAGACATGTTTTTAAGAGTTGGCCTCGTTTTGTTAGCATCACATAAAATATACGGCGCCGGGATTTAGAGTAGTTTGCCGACTTTTGACAGTTTCCAACTGCTGATCTCACTAAATCTGAAATTAAGGACATCATGCTGGAGAAGGTTACTGGTTAATTATGACTTTTATGACTGAATTTTTTTTATTTTCCTGCAACCATTTGTAGGTTATTCCTTGATTATTTATTGCTGAGGATCGTGCAGAACAATGCATCCGTTGACTTAGCACACCAGTGTTTTAAATACATTGAAGGATATAACATTTATTTGTGTGTATTTGTGTGTGTGTTTTCTAATGTTTATGCTCAGTTTGGTTGTACAAACCTCTCCAGTGTATTTTTACACCAGTATGAACAAGATAAACTTCTTTTACTTGAGTACAAAACTTGATTTCCACCTCGGCTTTTGACCCAGGCACGCTCCTTCATCAGCGGATTGGTCAGTTGTCCCGGAGCTTTCAACCGCCTGACATGGTCTTCATCATCAGATCATCACTGCTGATCAAGACTGTGACTGATACAAGCTCAAATACTTGCTTTGATAGATTTATTTATTTTCTTAAGACTTCATTTACTGCGGTCATGAAGGAACTTAAATGCTTCACTGGGTTCATCATTCGTGTTCATGTATTTTTTTCTGAGCCTGGGAAATGTCCTTATTTATTTTAGTTCAGAATCAATGTTATATTTAGCAATAGCTGACTATTATTTATTTGACGTGCTTCTACACATTACTCCGCTCTTTTTTTTTCATCATCAACTCTCCGGGGGGATTGTTAAGCGAAGAGGAAACAAAATAGAAACACTTACCATCAGAAACTTGAGTTCATGAAGCGGGGGAGAGAAAGAGAGACAGTTAGTGACGACAACGATGAGCTTCATTGTTAAATACTTTTCAACATTTACTCCATCAAAGAAAGACTAAACAGGGGGGCGGGAGGATTGTCGAGGAAGAGAAATTCCCACAGAGCATTCTGGCAACTTTCTAGGGATTAAGGGGAAAAAAAAACATCTTTTAACGTGAGCTGACCTCACTTTAAACCAAATGACTACACACAAACAGTAACACAACCCCGGTGTGTTGGATCGATGAGCAGAGACGTGGAGGGAAGAAGAAGAAGAAGAAGAAGAAGAAGAAGAAGAACGGGTGAGGCAGAGAGGGAGACTGGGGAAAGGGGGGCAGAGAGTGGGAGGAATAATGTGAGCGAGATCAAATAGGAACAATCATTAGAAAGGGAAAGAGGCAGATCTTCCTCCCACTGATCGCCTGTAGGAAGGGCGATCAGTGGGAGGAAGATAATACCACGATCATCAGACAGATAGCGAGGCGGAACAGTGGAGGACAGAAAGACTCCATTGATCAGTTTTGATTTCTAGCAGCAACAATTGAATAAGACTTGTGCCCAGAGGCCTGGAAACAGTGGGGAGCAGTGAAAGAGAAGCTCACCAGGGGGGGTCGCTCACTCCTACACACACACACACACACACACACACACACACACACACACACAGAAAAACACACACTGGGTTGCACATGCGGGCAGCAATTACCTCGTATACACACAAAAGAGAGAGTGCCGTGGCAATCCAAAGACTGCCTCTGTGCAGAGAGAGAATTGTGACTCTTTGCATGCGCATGTGTGTGTGTGTGTGTGTGTCTGTGTATATGTGTGTGTGTTTGACTTGTTCATGCATCCATGCCTGAAGAGAACACACTACTTTCTAGTAGAGTAGGCGGTAAAATTACCCAACCTCCCATCTTTGTTCTCTGCATTAACCTCTTTCTTTCTGTCTGTCTTTCTTTTTTTCTGCAACTATTTGCTGGCATTACTCCATATTTGTTCTTATTTTGTGGCAACACTATGACTGCCTCCTAGCAGAGGCAGTCTTATAATGGATGCCCACATTTTAACAATTATAAACACTTTTGATTGGACGTCTTATTAGCTTTGATGGACTAAAACTTGTCGCCTCTTATTGCTTTCCGATGTCCCCAACCTGTCCCAGCCCGTTGGTTCCTACTGAACATGCTTTAAACACGAGGTCACAAACATTTTGTTTCCCTTTTCTAACGGCTAAGAGTTCCCTTAAACTGCTGGACCTAATACAGGAGTAAATAGTGTGTTTGTAGGGGCGGCATGACGGGGTGTGTGTGTGTGTGTGTGTGTGTGTGTGTGTGTGTGTGTGTGTGAGCGAATGTAACCCAACACAATACAAGTTGAGCATCATTGGTGTCTTTTCATAGTTTTTCCCAAAAAAAATAGAGCTCTATGACCCCAATGAATACGTTTTATCAGACTTCTCGCAGACACAACTTGTAACGCTGTGTTTATACTCGTGCTCGGCTCGGTTGGAGCCAGATGGCGCGTGAGCTCCGAGCATGCACGGAGGCGTTCGTGCTCAGCGAGCTCTCGTTGTTGTTGTTAGTTGCATTATTGTTCCGAAAAACGCCAGAGGGCGTACAAGCAAAATGAACTGTGAAGAATCAAAAAAGACAAACGCAACCAGCAAAAAGCCATAAGCCAACCTCCACAATCCTGAGGAGGGATTGTAGTTATCTAAGTCCTGTGAAGACATTGTGAACTATTTGGATTTAGCCACCAAAAATATACACTAAAATTAAGATTATTAAGCATTTCTGGAAGCAAAGATTCAGAGGGGATCGATCACGTGCTGCTACCGCCCGCGGACCCTGCGCTTACTCTGTGATTGCGCAATTTTCTGGCGCGCACGCCTCGTGCCGCCATCGTGACGAGTACAAACTAAAATGGATAATTAAAAAAAACACACACAGCTAGACATGTCGTTTAAATGGCAAACAATTTGGAAAGCAAACTTTACAAAAATAATGTGAGGAATACATCTGCCGTAGCTCATAGAACATGTCAATGGTCACTTTGGATAGTTGTTTGAATGAACTCCACCTACTGCATGTCATGTGCCAGGCAGACAAACAAAAAAGCAAAGGAAACAAGACGAAAATACAAAATAAAAAAAAAGAGAGTTGAAGAGAAGAAAGACGGGCACTGACTTGCCAGGATGACCATGTCCATTCCCCAGAAGATGCTCATGATCCATCCAACCATGACGACCGCCGTCAGTATCTGGATGAGGGCCGCCGCCACGTTGAGCCAGAACACACAACAGACGCCTCGCTCCGAGACCAGCTCGTTGCGAGCTCCACACAGCACGGCGAACGCCGAGATGAAGGTACCTGTGGGACAAAAACAGCACACAGACACACACACACGTCCTGTTAGCGGCGATGCATCTGGCTCGTGATGAGTTTAGCCCGACGGGATGCTAAACTCTGTCCACGTCTTTGCAACTGCAAAGACGTGGACAGAGTTTTTGATTAACTTCCCTTTGAAGGATACCACATAGCAAACCAGAGGCTTGCTCGTGCACGCCTCGCCTGGAAAAACACGACACAAGCGAATACAATGTGACTGTAGCTAAGTGCTAACTTCAGAATATGCTCACGACGACAGCGCGCTAACATGTCGATGTTTAGCTTATGCTAACCACCATCTTAGGTAGGCGTGTTAGCATTAGCCAATTAGCACAGAGCACGACGGATGAAACCGTCATTACAAATCAAGCCCGTGAAAAGTGTGGCTTCACTCGAGGAGAGCTCCATGCGCTGAAATAAAAACACGAGACATAAAACAAAGCTCTCCTCCGCTCAGAGGAAATAACTGTTTGGGCTCAGCGATAGCTCACAGCGGCCTCTGGGTCCCTGAGTAAACGGCGGCAGTGGATCTATGCCCGGGAAAAGAGCACAGAACAACACAGACACGTCGTCGCTCTCGTCCAAAAGGATTTACAACAGGAATAAATCTCCCTGGACGACCCTTGTCTGCCTGAATGAAATCCAATATCACTTCATATCTTGTTATCTGGAGACCTAGACCTCCACGTGTACAGCACTGTGTGTGTGTGTGTGTGTGTGTGTGTGTGTGTGTGTGTGTGTGTGTGTGTGTCTCCGTGCACGAGACTCCGATCATTTCATCACAGGATGTTTCCATGACAACCTTCCCTCAGGAATAGGATATATGAATCTTACTATTGGTTTAACGGCTCCACCGCATGTTATCAACGGCGTGCAGATTTGCCAACTATAAGCTATCGTTGTTCCAACCTGCAGTGTTTTTCTTTGGCATTATTTTAGTATTGTTTGTTGCAAGCTTCCTGCAGCCATTGTTTTGTGATTGTAACATCACCAGACAGCAACATCTGGACAGTGAAGGCCACGCTGAAGTGATTTTATTCTTGCTAAAGGCCATCAGAGGGCGACTCCTCCCGTAAACAATAAGTTTGATTGTGTAGAAGTCTACTCCTCACCTGATTTATTACCTCAGTAAACATTGTAGACATGCGTTTATATTCTCAAACACTAGTTTCAAGACATTTTTTCAATACAGCATGATGATCATTCAGAAAATTATGGTCCCATTTTGAGTAAAATAGACCATAACACCAGGGGATGCTTTAGGGCGGGGCTTCCTTGTGATTGACAGGTCGCTATCTCATCTTTCTTTGGCTTGGGAGACAACTTTAACCCTTTTAAAGTGTGTTTTCAGTTGTTGAATATTTACTGTAACTGCTTTGGTTGTCTACGAATGTCATTTGGTTTCACATAACTCCGCCCTTTAAAAAAAAAAAGATGCCATTGACTACACAATGCCACTGACTACACAATGCCAAACTCAAGGCTTCAAAACGGCAGTCCACTTCTTATACACAGTCTATGTACGTAACATGACATAGTTTCAACTTCCTGCCTTGAAGGCAGTTCCTAAAAACTAGAAGCACTTAAAAGGCACTTACATAAAGCACTTTGTAGTTTAACTTTGTTGGAGAAATCGTACTTTCTCGATTCTTGTTGTTCTGAGTTTGTACTCATGGTTGAATGCACTTATTGTAACTTATCGCTTTGGATAAAGGCATCAGCTAAATTAAATGTAATGTAAGAATGTAATGTAATATTTGCCATCCAATCATTTTTCCATCAGTGAATGATTGCAGAAAAACATACAACACCTCCTAAAATATGAATTTTTGGACCTCCCTGACATCTCCAGAGAAATGTCTTTGATTTTATCCCATTTGTCATCGAACACCTTACATCAGCTGACGTTTGGACCGTCTCCCTGCAGGCATTTTGAACTCTTTTTGCAAAAACTGAACTGAACTCTGTGAAGAGTGAAATGCCTCGTGGGCGTTGTGTGCGTCGTGTGCGTTGTGTGCGGTGTGTGCGTCGTGTGCGTCGTGGCCTTGGCCCTGCTCTTTCTGTTCGCCCCGTTGCTTGTCACATTCGAGGAATTCAAAAACCAGGGAAAACGAACAGGTTGGGGAGGAAAAGAACGACCGGGCGGCCAGCTGCGTCTCGTCCGCCTGGAGCGAGGAAAAGGCCAAAGTTGACTCATGTAAAAGTCTCTTATCACTTTTTTCAGTTTTTCTCTCTGTTTCTTTTTGATTAAGCAATCACGCAACAATAATAACTGAGGGCTCTGTCACAAGGAATCTGTCTAAAGAAACACAGACGCACAAATTTGATTCATAATCTCTTCCAAATATAAATGTACACCATAATATTTACTTTCGCATGCCCTGCGCTGCCTTATTTGGAACGGTCAGACTCTGGTACAAGCAACAATCCCAGAATAGTAAACCGCCGAGCGAAAAGAAAACAAAGGAGAAATGGAGATATGTTCTTTTCCTTTCAAGCTTTTAACCGATTCTCGTCTCAAATGCATCTCCCGGAAAGAGCAACTGTGGGCTCGATTGGGAAACCGATCCATCTGATCGGAGAGGAAAATGTTCAGGTCGCAGAGGCCCCGCCCACCAGCAGATGCTCTGGCTCCTGGCGAAGCTGCCCACCTCCACACATGAGCTTTGATTGACAGCAAGCTGGTGACTGAACGGTGACACGTCACATCCATCCTTGACATGTCGAACAGGGTTTACACCGTCCGTTTATTTTTATTCTCGTCGTGTGTGTTGCGTTTACTGAACAGTAAGTTCGAAGAAATGAACATTTGCTGTAGCTGCCGAAACGATCGCCTGTGTATGTCCATTAGGTCTAATTATGTTCATTAATATATATGAAATATGAATAGTAATAAAGCAATTTCCTTTGGGTTAAGTTAGTTTGTTATCACCTGTCATTAGTTGCAGACCCTGATGTCATAATACAGCACTGTAAAACAGGTTACAGTTATTATTGGATGCCTAATATTGTTTATATTAGATGCAATATGTTCCTGTCCCCCTGAGTAACATTAGGCTGTATTCATTTCTAGAGGCAAAATACAGTTATTAACTTAAAAAGGACATTCTTTTCCATATTAAATCACAATAACTTGTTTAAAGTGATCACATACAAAAAAATAATCAATGCTGGCAGTGTAATCGATAAAGGAGAGATGATGCAATACATGGATGGATATATATGTATATATAGGCATTTAAGTTCATGAATATAAGGGTAGAAATAATTGTAACTATTAGCACTATAGCTTTAATTTAGAGTCGTATGTCTGTCCATCTGATGATAGTAATGTAAGTCCAATATTCTGCCTCCACCTGAAGGAAACATCTGGCTCTTTAGCTGCTAAATGCTTCTCTATGTTCACCAGCTCGTCGCTATCTCTGTGTGGTGACACGCAGAGTGTAAAAGGATGCAAGGATTGAATTAACGCAGAGCCACGTTGCTTTAAATCCACGTACAAGTTGCAGAGATGCGAGTCACAATAACAATGCATCGCTTTATCGCCTAAAAAATATATTTGATTGATTGCTGATATGAAAAAAAAAATGTTTTTATTCACTGTCAAATTTGAAAATCCTCTTTTTTTGAAGATCGCCCTGGTAGGTGTCTAATCTGTAGCGCGTTTGCAGAGCGAAGCTCGTTCCAGCTATTGCGTCCCAGCATCCTCTCTTTGCTTTCTCGTCATCCCATCATCGTCTCTTTGTCTCACGAGCAAAAGTTAATGAAACAAACGTTTATTCGTGGACTCAAACACGGCAGCTGTCATTTGAAAGAAACGTTCTGTCAATGAAAGAATAGTTCGACACCACGGGAGAAATCAAAGCAGTCCAAAAAAATAATTAGCTCTCTGTTCCACATGTTGCAGCTGCTGACCTCATACGGCGCCTTTCAAACGACACCATAATTGATGTGAACAAAGCGAGGGAATAGCTTGCTGTGTGTGAATGTGTACAGTCGGATAAAACAAAACTGAACATGCTGTATGTGTGCTCAACAGCCCTCCGCCAGACTAATAAAGGTTAATGAAACATTTCATCTTCTCTGTTTGAGAAATCTACTCTTAATAATCCACCGTGTGTGGCGAGGGCATAGAAAGCCTGTATGTTGCATGTGGGAGATGTGTGTGTGTGCGTGTGCGTGTGCATGGATACGTATTACCCAGACTAATGACTATAATTACACAGAGAACACCACAGAGCACCCACTGGTAGTGTGGGAGGTTAATGGTGGAGTGTAAAAGACATAAGATAGACAAAGACATTTAGGGAGGGATAAATAAAGAAAACAGAGGTAGAAAGGAAAGAAAGAATACAAAATAAAAGAGAAAGAAGGTGGACTGTAAAACTGTGCGAAGCGAGTCACTTAAACTTGGACTTCTTTTCATTTTTATGGGACCAGAAGGATCACATTCAGATTTTACAATCATTTCAAGGGAGTTTGTGGTACCGAGAAAAAAATATTTAACATATCATTATATATTCCTTGTGTTATTGTTCTCTAAAGTCTTTTGGGCCAGTGACCGTTATGTGCAGTGGCAAAATGGCCACACAGCCTTGGACTATCTCTGGTTTGTAACAGTAACAACCAGGGAGTTATTTATGCATTTTACCCAGACGCCATAGTCTCACCCTCAGATCCTGTGCTTAGATAACTTGTTCCAGAGGAATCAGGTCAAGTGGCACGCGAGAATCACAACCAGGTTTGTGCGGAGCAGAAGTGCAATGATGTGGAAACCCATTTCCGCCACAGTGATGAAAACATAATAATAACATTCATATCCTCGCTCAATGATACTTGCAGCCAGGGACTGGTACTTGATCACTTTATAGTGTTGGAGATGTTGCGTAACATACACGAGAGACAATAAACCATCCTGATGAGCTGAACTGATGCGGCGTCTCCAGCGTCACATACTATCAATCACATGATCAATGATCACACACTCACTCACACACTCACTCACACACACACACCTATAGACGTGACCCCTGTACCCGCTCCCACTGAGGAATTTAATCATATATTCACTCTTTCTTAGTCGAAAGCCTCACACAGTCTCTTCCACTTATGGCAAAGAAGGTACACAACTAGAGCGGCGAGCTGTTGCTTCCTTCACCATAAGTACGTGTAATTATTTAGAAGCCGACAGCTCTTTAGTCGGTCAACACTAACAGCTTCTCTGGTACTCAGTATACATATTTACTCAGTCTCCAGGGGCAATCTTCATGATGCTGGCTGGATAAAGTCAGGCAGGATTAATGGAAAGTTAAAACAAGCGGCCTCGAGAGAAGGAAGTTGTGCGATTGAATCCTGCAAATCGATGTCATGCACACCTTTTCGTCACATTTGAAGCTCAATCAGGAAAACGTCAAACTCCTGTGTCTGTGTGTGTCTACCTGGCTGCGTCCGAAGCACAAAGATACGCTTCCTGGACCAACAACTGTTGACCTCTCTGTTCGATTGCTGGTCCCAGCTGTTGTAGTTACAGCACTTAAAGTCCACAACCACAACTTGACTACAGATTAAACACACAAGATATGAGGTTACCAGCTGGTTCTCATTCCCAGAGCGGCAAAGACAGACGTCCGGCTCTTTCGCGTCCCACAGCGTCTGATACCGACGCACAACACGATGGCATATGATGGCACTGGACTGCGTCATTAAAAGACACTCAGAGAAAGTGTGTGATCCGGCGTGGTACAAAGGCGTTAGAAAGCCTGACAAAATGTCAGCATGTGACCACACATTAGCTTTGGACGGGGCTAGGCTAGCTGTTTCCAGTCCTTATGCTAACGCATAATGTGAACGCGTAAACATGAGCCTTGTACCTCTCTTCTCATCGAACTCAGAGAGAAAGAGCTTTTCCTTCGTCTCCTACCAACCTTCAACCATAATTTATTTTTCAATGAGAAGAATTAAGCTATAACGTGCAGCCACTTCCTGTCGCCTAGCTTGGTGCGAATGGAGAAAAACAAAGCCAAGCTAGCTTGACCGCTACTAGATAAACAGTGTCTCCAGCGCAGCGGCAAAGCTGCTATCACTCTTGATGGTGGACAGGTTCAGCCCTCCGTGCATGCCATCTTATTAATGTGATCTTCAGGAAATGTGACTTGAGATTTTAAAGGTCAAAAGAGCGTCTGAGTTTTAGTCACGCTGGCTGTGTTTTTGCCGGAAAACACATTTTTTTCCCCCCTGTGATGCACTAAATGCGTGCGAGCATTTCACAGCACGAGGTTGAATAGAAGAAGAAGAAGCTGCTGTCGTCCGTCACTCAGACCCAAGCGGCATTGACTCACACGCGCCGCCGCACACGGCGCACGCACACAACAGCGCACGCACACAACAAGCGCACGCATTGTGTTCATTTCAGCCAGCGCTGTCATGGCAACTAAGCGCAGCTGCTCAATGAAATGTCAAGGCATTCAGGCCGACCTGCATACACACTCGTACTGGACACACTCGCACCTCGGTGAGGTGTCACTTTGACGCTTTTTTAAACACATTGGGGACATTTTCTAATGCAACACGTCAGGGCAACGTTCCCGCCAAAAAAACGAGGGAAAACTGATCGTTCGGCTTTCTTCTTTTTGAAAACACATATTGGTTGTGATTTTTTTTTTTTACGCTGTCAGCTATTCAGCTTTAACTGTAGTAAAGGTTGCAGCAAATAGACTGCTGAATGTGTGTAAACGTGACAGAAAAGAATGAATGAATGAGGGAAAAGATCCAGGATTTGGTGTCTGAAGCTTTCTTCGGGAGGGAAAGATAACAGGGGAAGGAAGAGAGGATGACAATCACGCACAAGATATGTCTCCAGAGAGCCATGACCAATAGATCAGAGGCGAGGGGAGGAGGGGGCACGTCTGAGGTTATTTGGTGATCTCTATGGAGACATCCGACTGGTAATTACTGGGGAGAAAGACATCCAGGCTGAGGAACGTCACAGAACTCACAATCCACATAACTAAATGTTTACTTTTCCACATACAGTTTGAAAATGTCTTCTAAGGGACTGAGATCACGTCAGAAAACTACAGTATCGAGATTCAAACCCACGATATCGACACAGGTAATGAGTCTGGCATCACCGACGATGTCTCTACCAGCTGTGAAGATGCATCTGCCCCCAATGTGTATCTACGCCTCGACACGTTTATTCTTGCACAAGGTGTGAGCCGTGTCTCTCGCCACCTTTTCTCTCATTTTCACGTGGATGTAAATGCAATTTACACTTTTTGGTGAACCAGGAGATAGAACGACACGGCTGGATGTTGTGTCATTTGTCTGGAAACTTCGGTTTGAGAAAGTAAGGAACAGCACTTATCTTTAAAAACATACAGTTTCCTGTGAAGATGGATGTTTATTTTGAAAAGTCTGGACGCATGTGAGGATCAAAAATGTACACGTTGTTGGACAATGGAGAGACTGTAAGTGGACACAGTTTGAGTGTATTTTCCAAACCAAATGTTGGCTCCTAAACTAACCTTCAGGGTCCCTCTCCTGTACGTTCCCTTGTTTATTTACCACGTCTGCACGACTTCAAACACAAACAATGAGTCCCGAAAGAGAGAAGAGGGAACTGTGATTCCCATACTCACCGAGTCCAGGGATGAAGGTGTTGAGGAACAGACAGATGACAGCCAAAGGGAACGGCATTGTGGGTATCGCGGCCCGGAGAGGTCCTTTCTTCTCCCTGACCTCCACCACCACGCCTCCGCCCGCTGTCGGGGCCCCGGTTATGGCTTTGGCCCCGAGATGGTCCCTGGATTTAACAAGGCCCGGCTCTTTTCCTCCTTCTTTCTGTGCCATCTTCCTGTCTTTGTGTTTGTGTCTTGGCGGTGAACTAGTTGAGGATGTTTTGTCGGTTTCGAGAGAAGGATTTGAATGATTTTTTCCTCTCAGTCGCTCCCCCTCTGGACGGAGAAGTCAGCCGAAGGTAATCAATGTTGATTAAGTGAATCCTTTGAGATTAGATCAAATATTCAGCGGGGCTCCTCAACAGTTGGCTCACAACCTGAATCACATTCACTACGTCGTGTAAATCTAACAATAAATGAGTAAAAAAAAAACACTATATGTCCATAGAATAACAATTGCAATATGTTCCCAAAGTCAACCAAAGAAAACCTTCAGGCTCTTCCAGCTTTTGAAGTCCCACAACAGTCAGAAGTCAATCAAAGACTTTTTTTCCGGAAGAAAATATCTTCAGGACTGTTGACATGTTCTCCTTTGAAGCCCTTTCTTGAGTTTCTTTTCAAATTGGGCATCAGAAGTCGTAACGTCTGCCAGTTGTTTCCATGTCCGAAATGTTCTTAAAAAAAAAAAAAAAAAAAAAAAAAAATCACCGACAGATTTGAAGCTCTTTTTTGGGGGGGAAATTTCCTCTGAAGTCACTTTCGTTTTTTTTCTTTTTTTGGTCAAATCCCACTCGACCCACACACCTCCCAAGACAAAGAGAAAGTGCACACGAGACCCCCTTTTCTACTACATATCTCTCTCTCTCTCTCTCTCTCTCTCTCTCTCTCTCTCCTCTCTCTCTCTTCTCCCCATCCCCTCGCTCCATTTAAAGGAACAGTGCACCGACCTAATGTTGCCTTCAATGAGATCGCACTCGACAAGCCGTCATTCAGTGCGTCTGAACCGAGTGATTGAATGAGTGATAAACGGCATGAATGCATTCAGCTGTCATTCAAATGATTATATGATGAATATAAAACAGGAGCTTTTGTTTTCTGTAG